>NW_018127985.1:1788092-1811107 GCF_001952655.1 Monopterus albus | reverse complement strand
GAAGGAGTGGCTTTACAACAACTCTGTGACTGTTCTTGAATGGCCCAGCCAGAGCCCTGACTTAAACCCCATTGAGCATCTCTGGAGAGACCTGAAAATGGCTGTCCACCAACGTTTACCATCCAACCTGACAGAACTGGAGAGGATCTGCAAGGAGGAATGGCAGAGGATCCCCAAATGCAGGTGTGAAAAACTTGTTGCATCATTCCCAAAAAGACTCATGGCTGTATTAGCTCAAAAGGGGGCTTCTACTAAATACTGAGCAAAGGGTCTGAATACTTATGACCATGTGATATTTCAGTTTTTCTTTTTTAATAAATCTGCAAAAATGTCAAAAATTCTGTGTTTTTCTGTCAATATGGGGTGCTGTGTGTACATTAATGAGGAAAAAATGAACTTGAATGATTTTAGCATATGGCTGCAATATAACAAAGAGTGAAAAATGTAAGGGGGTCTGAATACTTTCCGTACCCACTGTAGTACTGCACAGTATTGTAACATAGTAAAAATAGATGGCAATAGAGAATGTGAAGTTTCATCACCCCATGTTGAATTTGAGGTTAATGTGTCATTATGGGAGGTTCATACTCATTATCCATCATAGAGATATACACTACATATATCTATAAGTTAATATAAATAATAAATACAGCTGGATACAGTAGTGGGCGCTTTAACTATGTCCAAACGTCCACTTTAGTGTTCAGTTTGAGCACAAACAGGAAAGAAATTGATTCATCTGTGGTGTTTGTGTTATCTGCTGACAGCTTGCTAGATAGCGCTAGCTCCCCAGCTGAGAGATTAGATCAGGGTGCAGTCATTTCTCAGTCTGTCACTCTCATCGACGAGATCTTTAGGCCTGCTGTGAGTTAGCTAAAGTCAGCTAATGTTATCCATTCTGAGTTACCACAAGGGGTCAAGGGGTTTTTCTCCAAAGAGTTTGTACACATTTAGTAAGAGTCATCTGTGCAAGCATGAGATCTTTGTGAAAGTGCAAGGAGCTAGTGGACTGTAAACAAACTGTAAACAGGCAGTTCATTGTTGGTTTTAGTTTGGGGATAATGTGAATACAATAATATAAAAATTACCAGCAAAATATTTTTCAACAGTGTTACCTATCCTGAAGTTTTATTGAGAAAAATGAGCCATTTACTCTATGTGCACATTCATACCTTGGGCCTAGACAGTTAGTTTGTTTATTTTGGTCATGAATTTATAGCCACAAAAGTGGTAGACTGTGGTACTGTACTATGGTAAAGTCTGTGGTAGACTGGTACTGTTTCTTTTCATGTGTTGTCATTCAGCATAATGGTCAGTTAGTCATATTCTCCACTGTGTCTGATTGCCTCAGGGCCAAGGCGGCTGTCATGTGATGTATAAATTCCTTCTCTCTTCTCAGAAAGTGACTCAAGTTTGAGATTAGTCACAGATCTCTAATGCTGCTCTAATGTATGAGGAAAAACACTACACGTAACATTAAGAGGCTAAAATTTCATAGTGAAATTACAATAAGCAAGGTCTACCTAACTATGCACTGGGTAATGAGTTCAATAAAAGTTTGGTCATGGCTGTGTAACTGACAAAATAATGTGAAATTTTGTTGAAGACTGTTCATAGACATTAATGGAAGTGTGCTCTCTCTCTCCAGAGAGTCCACCGAGGAGTGCAATGGGATCAGTGGTGCTCTGTCAGTGGAGTCTGTGCCGGGGCAAAGACTAAATTGGTGTCCCGCCAACACCACCACCCCTGTCACTGCTCCAGCTCTCACCCTGGGACCCATGCCCATGCCCATGCCCATGCCCAACCCTGTTAGAATGGGGGACGGCCTGGATGCAGCGCAGATGTCGGGCGGCAGCAGCAGTCAGGGACAGGCCCAGCCAATGGGCAACCCTTCACCTCCAGAGTACATAAATCCCACCAGGCCAAAGCGCCAGACCAATCAGCTGCAGTACCTGCTCAAGGTGGTGGTGAAAGCCTTGTGGAAACATCAGTTTGCCTGGCCCTTTCAGGCACCAGTGGATGCTATCAAACTAAACTTGCCTGTAAGTACTTGGCTCTGTCTGTATGTCACACATATTAAAACTCAGTAGGCATTACATAGAAATAACCACCAGGTTCTCTGCTTCTACACATTGCAGTTGTACGTTGATTTGTTATGTGTTGAATGTGTACGTAGAGTATTGTTTGAGATATCAGGACTTGTACTCCTTTTAGAAGGACTCGGTTGCATTAATTCTTCTACAGTGTAAAAACAACTTTGATACACATTTTAGACAAATCTTTTATTTTGTTCATGAGTTGTGTTCAATGTAGACATTGATAGCCCAGAAAATATTTAAGCTTATTAATCAATAAAGAGAGTCAAGAGAATCTGCTGTAACCATCTGTGCTCTGCTTAGTCAGTCAAGTAATTTTATTTATATAAGCCAGATATCAAAAATCATATACAGCATATAACACCCTCTATCCTTGTATCGAATAAAGATAAACCATGAAAAAATACCGATGTACTTTTAATGTTACTTTTAACTTTACATTACAGCAGCTTCATCATGCCACTAAAGAATGTCACATTGTTGACTTACTTTTTCAGGACTACTACACAATAATCAAAACTCCTATGGACATGGGAACAATCAAGAAAAGGCTTGAGAACAGTTACTACTGGAATGCCCAAGAATGTATCAGTGACTTCACCACGATGTTCACCAACTGCTACATATACAACAAGGTAAATATGGAAGATTCTGAAATGTGACAAAAGTTTGTTTCTCTTCATTTATAAAAATTGATATTACTCGTTGTAAGGAATGATAATCGAAAGCAATTAAACCTAACCCATTTAAATAAATTAAAAATATCAAATGATTGGACAGACCATTCCTGGAAGGAGAGTTGTTGGGTTTTGGGGCCTTAGCCGTCTCCCTGCAGAGAAATTTTACTCATTTTATTAAGCTACTGATGTGCTAACAGGGCTATATAAAAGGCCAAAGTCCATGGATATTACTGTGAATAACCAGATATCAGTAATGCTCTCTGAACTTGTATCTAAGAAAAATGTATAATAAAATTATTTGTAGACATCATTTGTGTACCTAAAATATAAAAGAATGTCAGCTCATCTGTGTTTTGTACCTGAGCGTGAGACGTTGCTAATGATAATGTTAGCTGTATCTGGGGCGTTACTATGTCTGGGAGACAGCAACACATCGAGCACAGTGCATTCCTTCAGATTCACATGGTGTTGAAGTGAAATTATCGTGTTAGAGGTGCTTCCTTCTTGTACAAGATATCATTACTACAGGGGTTGTATTTTGCTGTGTCATCATCTTTTGTAGCGAAGCTTTGCCAAATTTTTCTGCAGTTTTCTGCAGTCAGCTGTGGTCCAGGATGTAAGCAGAAGCCTCTTTTGACATGCTTTGTTAATGTGTTGCGTAACAAATGACGTGGAGTTAGGTCCACGTCGCAGGTCCTGGCAGATAATTATAACTTTTATGGACTGTAACGCTCATTGCAGTTCACTCAGGAGCATGATTGAAATATGCAACAGTTAGGAACCGAAATGCAGAATCATAATGCACCTATCTTAATGAATCCAAGGTTCTTGGAAATTTGGTACCAGTTCCAACTCGGAACCAGTTCTTGATACTCAACCTTAGATAGGAGACATCATTTTGAGCAGGGCCTTTTTGGCACACATAAGGCACTTTTGCACTTTTGTTCCTCAGTGCTCCATTCAGACATAACCGTGACAATGAACAAGATGAGGGCGCAGGGACCATCTACAAACTGCAACACTGAAAAGAGATACTACAAAAATATTCACTCCTAGAGTAGCCTAGTGTCATCAAAATCACTTAACACATCTGGTCCTGTTTTGGTTAAACCACAACACTTTGTAGATGGTCTCATAGCCGGCTGCATATGCGCTGTTTCATCAAAGTGGCTCATTTTGATCAGAATTAGGTTGTAGCAGTGTCTGCCTGCCTTACTACAGTAAAGAAGTATTGTTTGTGTTTTAACAATGTTTCTCTTATGATTTATTGATCCGAGAACTTTGAAGATGTGAATATCTCATCCTAGAATCGGTACTATACCACTTTATTAAGCTTTTATATTTTTTCAGGGTGAGAACATAACCAGGTGAATTTAGAATATCTGCTATGTATGTCCAAGTAATGTGTAGGCTTATTTGGAGATTTGCTCCAGTGTTTTCAGAGATGTGAGTACTAGCTAGCAGACCAAGCTTTCTCCATGATGTTCGCTTTCCTCTTCATCATCGGACTGCATTGAAATTTCCTGATGTCTTGACTATTCAAATACTAAAATTAAAAACGGATTGCCTACCCAATGAATGAATATCCAAATAGTTGAATAATTGGGTTAATCTCCACTTTAACTAAGAGTGTTTCTCTCCCCTTGCAGCCTGGAGATGACATAGTCTTAATGGCTCAGGAGCTAGAGAAAGTTTTCCTCCAAAAGGTTACCGAAATGCCTCAGGAAGAAACTGAGATTGTTGTAATGACAGGGAAGGGCCGTGGCCGGGGCCGGAGAGATGGCGGTATGTAATTTACCCCTTTATCTTATTTTGTCAACCCATGTTCTTGGAGCTGGCTTCTGTGAGACAGGATATTTACCCATGTGTCGTCTTCTTTCATTAAGGTCTGAACTTGAAACCAGGGGCCATTATTGATTCTTCATCTACGACACCTCAAACACGTGGTCTGTCAAACCTCTCAGCAGCACCGCAGACCAGAGGACCAGTGCAGGGTCCGCATTCACTACCTCCTCAGCCTTTGATGCAGGCCCTGCCATCCCACATGCCCCCAGCATTACCCAGCCACACGCCACAGCACGGAGCTCCCTTCTCCCTAGGCCAGCCAGACTGCCCTCCTCAAGTTCCCGTCATGACTTCTGTGCCTCCCCCTGTTCAGACTTCCCTTCCTCAAGCGTCGATTCAGAGCACTGCCCCTATGCTGCAGAACCCCATAACCATGACCAAAGTGAGTGTGACTGACAGGGAAATATGCTTAGGTAGTTGGGCACATTTATGGCCATGCTTGGAGAGCATTAAATGTGTGGTTATGTTTTTGCATCTCACTTTAATTATTTCCTTGTCCTGTTGTCCCATTTCTCTGCTTTCTTTTTTGTTCACTGCTATCTAGCAAAGAAAGAGCCAGAAAAGGAAAGCAGACACTACAACGCCTACAGCAAATGACCAACTGAGTGAGTCTTCACCAGCGGAGTCTAAATCTGGGAAGACACTACCCAGGCGAGAGAGTACCAGACCTACGAAACTGATGAAGAAGGATGCTCCAGACTCTCAGCATCACATAGGCATGGGGATTGGAATGAGCGGACCAAGTGGAGGTCATAGCCCCAAACCACAGGATCAGCTGGGATACTGTGCTAGTCTGGTTAGGGAAATGCTGTCCAAGAAGCACGCTGCTTACGCCTGGCCATTCTATAAACCTGTTGATGTGGATGCACTGGGACTACATGATTATCATGATATCATCAAACATCCCATGGACCTCAGCACCATTAAGGTGTGTTGAAGATGCTATATTTAATCAAAGGTACCATAAGATATTAAAGAGAGAGGGCTAGCGTCATGGCAAGTAATTCATATCCTTGATGTGCTTAATAGGCCAAGCTGGAGAACAGGCAATACCGGGAACCCCAGGAGTTTGCTGCTGATGTCCGATTAATGTTTTCCAACTGCTACAAATATAATCCACCAGACCACGAGGTGGTAGCTATGGCACGTAAACTACAGGTAAATGCAAAACATGCAAACGGTGTCAGACAAAATTGAAAAAGGCAGGCAGTTCACCTGTATAGAGTTTTATTAAAGTATGCACTTGAAGAGAAGGTTGGCGATTGAATTGTTGTTTGTTTACACTTAGCAGACATATCTATTCTGAATAAACTGTATGCAGCCTTTGCTTAAAGATGTTTTGAAAAAGAATGAAAATAGTGACGTCCAAATTATTTTCTATCAGTTGTTCACAGTACAACATAGAATTTGCTTTTGCCAGAATGTTGCCTCAGTGATCAGTCTGTTACCTAACCATGTTTTGTGAAACTGAACAAACAGTTTCCTCTTTTAACTACGAACCTGGAGGGGAGAAAGTGTGTGTGTATATAATTGTTTTTTATGAACAATAAAACTGCTGGACCCGAGGTTTGTTATTTTGGCCATGTCTTCACATGCCCATTCGATTTCATTTTCTTTTTTTTGCTGTTCAGTTTAATACTTTATTTGTCCCTAAAAGGGCAGTTCAGTGATTAGAAGTATTTGACATACAGAGTTGAAATGCATAAGGATCTATAACAGTGGCCAGTCTTTAGTTGGTTGAACACCACAGAGTCACATATGATGTTTGGAAAAAGAATAAAAGTGAGACATTGTGTTGAATCTATTCCTACAAACAAGTAACACATGCATTTTGTGTTTTTGTTTTCATTTTATAGGATGTCTTTGAGATGTGCTTTGCCAAGATGCCAGATGAGCCTGAGAGCAAGCCTGTGGTTTCTGCCCCAGCGCCTACACTTCATCATCCTGCCCCCGTTAAGCCCCCGCCTCCTCTAGCCCACTTGGCCTCGTCCTCAGACAGCTCCAGCGACTCATCGTCTGAATCTGAGTCTTCCACAGATGACTCTGAAGAGGAGAGAGCCCAGAGGTTGGCAGAGCTCCAGGAACAGGTCAGTCGGCAGAGAGGATTCAGGGTGGTTCAGTTTGTGGTTCAGCTCTCATTAGCCTTAGCTTAGAACTGGTCTCTTGTCTTGACACAGTTGAAGGCTGTCCATGAGCAACTGGCTGCTCTATCCCAACCACAAACCAGCAAGCCTAAGAGAAAAGAGAAGGAGAAGAAGGAGAAGAAAAAAGATAAGCATAAGAAGAAAGGAAGCATTCCTGGTCTTGTAGATGAAATCCAGGATGCTACACCTGTTTCACAGCTCTCGAAAAAAACTAAGACCAGTAACAACACTAACAAAGATGTGGTTACCAAGAAGAAACCCAGGTGGGTATTAAACTGTATCCTAGTCAGACTCCCGCTTAGAGAAACTACTTGTTATTGGATATTAATTTAGCAAACATTGGCTTTGCAGCGTGTTGCATGGTGGTTTCAGTAGTTAATCTTTATTTTGGGTCATCTTTGCCTGTAGCTGTTTAAATTTGTTAGTTTTTTAGGTGGAAAGCACTTTGAGCTGCTTATATAGAAAGTTACTGTGTAAATTAAGGACAGTCACATATTAGTAAATTACACATTTGTGTTTTGCCTCTGTAGTAAAAAGGAGGCAATGAAAAGCAGTCACTCCTCCAACCTGCTGCCAGTTCCCAGCCTTGAAGATGACCTAGGGGCTGCGGGGTCATCAGCTACAGGGGAGAAGTGCAAGCCCATGACGTACGAGGAGAAGAGGCAGCTAAGCCTGGATATCAACAAGCTTCCTGGTGACAAGCTTGGCCGTGTAGTGCACATTATTCAGTCCAGAGAGCCCTCCCTCAAAAACTCAAACCCTGATGAGATTGAGATTGACTTTGAGACGCTAAAGCCTTCCACTTTGCGTGAGCTGGAGAGATATGTGTCTTCCTGCCTCCGCAAGAAGAAAAAGGTTCCAGGTAAGCCACTGTGGGAAATCAGCAAGAGGAACTGGACACTGTTATTATCCAGAAGTGTGAAATTACTATAGGTAAGTAATTCACTATTGTTGTTTTATTCCGGAAATACATGAACATGTAATTGTTTTGTAGTTGAGAAGACTGTGGAGTCCTTGGCTGCCTCCAGAAAGCCTGGATCTTCTTCAGAGAGCAGTGGCTCCAGCTCAGACAGTGAAGCTGAGGGGACAGGTAACTTACCGCTCAAATGGCCTTCATCAGTAACACACAATTAAGTGTCTAATCTTTATTTCACTTTTTTTCAGGAATGATAAAACAGCAGAAGAAGAAGGGCCAGTCTGTAAAGGAGGGTAAGAAGACGCATCCTCATGTTCAGAGCGGACCCGTTCCGACTGGGCTCCATTCCCAACCTGCAGGTCTTCAGTCCAGCAGTCAGATGAAGCAGCAGCAACATCTACCATCCTCTGCAGGCTTCATGGCTCCCCCTGTAGCTGCTCTGGAGTCTTCCCAGTTATTGGAATCTAGCTTTGAGTCTCTGCCGCCTTTTGGCCAGCCCCTCATGCATCTGTCCCACCACACAGGCCACTCCTCCTCACCACCTCCACCTCCTTCCCTCAATGCTCATTCTGCTGGACCAGTGTCCCCTGAGACCCACCCCTTCCTCAACCAGCATCTTGTCCTCCCATCTCCAGGTAAGGCTGTTCACAGGCTGCTGTGCTTTTGACAGGTCCACTACTAATGAATACTTAGCTTCATTATTTCTGCAGGTGTAACTGCACTCCATCTCACACTAAGTACTCCTACAAAAGCAACCAGTCTCCAACCTGCCGTTTTCAAAACTCACGGCTACTTTGTCATTAACCTGCAATAAGCCATATGACCTCATATTTGCACTTAGAAGAACAAAAATCCATCTTATTGCTGGACTAAACTCAAGTCATTCAATATTTAATAGGACTGGTGTTTTGATCACAGCTACTCTATTTTATTTTAACTTACTGTTCAGTAAATATGTAAATAAGCACTGATGTCTCCTGCAGTAGTACCTGCAATACACCCCTGGTCTATACTCATTGCCAGATGAGACTAAACACCATTTTGAGGGACTTTTATTAGCCCCTACTCCAGGGTAGGTACTCTTCAAGCACAATTGGAATCATGAGTGACATGCATGTATGTTGACTACAGGACCACTAATTGTCATTTCCTAAAAACTGTTACCCATGTAGCGATCAATAGCCAGCACTGCTGTCGGCCAACAAAAGCCTCTGCAGAGGGTTAGTAGCTCATTATATAACTAACGTTAACCATTGTGAGCTTGTTGGCTGATCACCAACAGCCAGGCAGCTTGTCCCTTTACTTCAAGTCCCCATGGCTGCTCATTCTGCCCATTTCCAACCATTTAATGTTTTTATCTTGGGTACCTCTAGATTAGCTTGGCACCACTCATAGCTCCAAATAGCCTGTAATTATTTCAGAATGATAAAACCAGGAAATTTCTTCCTAAAAATGAGAGGATAATTTGTGAATGCCCACAGCTCACAAAAAATGTAGGATAGGCTAGTTCAGACTTTACCTCTGGACACACTCAAATATCTTTTGTAATTTCATCGCTTCAGTTTTTCTGCTCTTGTTCCTCCACAGGTTTATCTGTTTGATCTGTGTAACAGTGCCCATGCAGCACAGCTCTAGTATGTGTGGGTGTGCACACATGTGGTAGCGTGCTTTGTTTGATGTGTTTGTTAGATTAGATACTTTTTTTTTTTTTACTGCGCCCCTAGATCAGACAGGCTGGATCCTGCCACAGTCTGGTCCTGTATTTACTGTTGTGCTGTGCAGTTTATATTGTAATCTCACCTTCTGTTGCTACTTTAGTGAACTATTTTTGTCACGGTGAATTCCCCAAAACAAACAACTCTAAATCTCTCTAGATGGCTGTAGGAGCAGGGGGAGGGGACAGGGTTGGATAACCTTGGAGATGGCCTCATACCTGAGAGGTGTGAATTGCCATGACCACTTGATTGAAATACGAATGAAAATCTCCAGCCTCTGGCAGGCAGTTGTGCAGTTTGTCCCTCTCTACATCTCCAAATGACAATGTGCGAGCTGCGCTCACTCCAAGCCGTGCGAGGTCGCATTATTACGAGAAAATACAGTATGTAGTTATAATGACAAAATAGACTACAATATGTTGTTTAAACAAGAGTATATTGAAAGGCGCTGTACCAGAGTCATATTCCTCATGTGTCCATCACACCTGGTTGGTAAAGCTGATTCTGATACTATAATGAGAGAGGTTTCTCCTTAAAACAAGATTTATGCTGCCATAGTCGGTTCTTGTGCATGTTAAACTGACTCCAAAACATACTGATTGTTCACTGAGCTTCTCCTTCTTCATGTTGGTTAACATGTCAACCAGCAACAATGAACACATCAGCTGTGTGTGAGGCTCACAACTGGTCAGCATGTGCCAGAGTTTGGCATCCTGTGCCCTGCTTGTGTCATATAGACCTACAGTGGATCGCTCAGCCACACACAGGTAAAACAGTCTGTTTAAATCCAAGCATCACTTAAGTTAAATGTGATGATGATTGGATCTTCAAGCGCTTACAATGCTGCAACATTATGAATTCCAACCAGATTATGCCAGTAGGCTGGTTCTTTTACCTCTCTTGGAGGAAAAAAAAGTGGTGGCGTGTCATTCTGCTGCGTTCCAGCAGCACTACACCTGCAGTTAATGTGTCCTTTGCTTTGTTGGTAAAACAATATCGCCACAGGTCTTGTTTACGAGAAATCAAAACTGAAAATTGACACCAGAGCAAAATTCAAGGAGGAGTCAAACTAAAGCCGCTTGAGAGATGAATCTGCTCTTTATGCCTTTGTCGCTTTCCCCACTTGCTTTTCTAGCTGAACAAGTAGGCTATAAAATAGTGATCTGTCCGTTAAGACAGTGCAGCGATACCCAGCCATTAAACCCTCGTTCTACTCCTGACAGCAGCTGTGTGATATATAAGATTTCAAATGAATGTTCTCAGACGTTATCTTCTTCATTGTAGCATACTTTACTATTATTAATGTAACTATCTTTAATAGATCTTTGACTAGAAATATGAAACCCAGTGTAGCACGTAATAATTATTTATTTGGTGCAGTACCTGTATGATAAGGATCATGATCACACAGTTCAATTGTATAAACATGACCTAAACAAAAACACAACTCTGCAGTATGAACACAGTACTTCTCGAAGCTCTCATTTGTGTGTTTTTGAGACCAAAACGCCATCTAATGGTGACACTGTGCAAATCAAGGAATGGCTCTTTGGTGAGCATGTTTACTGTGGTATCCAGACATGCCTTACCAGGCAACAGAAGAAGGGGGGCTCACAATAACTGCAAGCCAGCTGAACGCATTCAGCTGGCGTATGCAATTTTGAATGGCTCCATCTGTCTGTAGTTCATGGGGGTGCTCCCCAGTAGGTTAGTTCCTAGAACTGTTAGGCCTGAAAGAGCCCTATGTTGCACTTTAACAGCTCCCCTGAAACTGTCAACTAAAACAGAACTGCTGTTTCTTAGAGATGAAACTTGTCAAGGATCACAATATATTAAGTGTTTGGTTTCTTCTTTCTTGGAACTGTGCACCCTCAGCCTTGCACAGTTCCATGCCTCAGCAGCCTTCTCGACCCAGTCACAAAGCAGCACCTCTTCATCCCAAGCCACCTCAGCAGCAACCAGCACCTTCTCATCAGCAGCCAACCCTACAGCAGCAGCAGCAGCAGCAGCAACAACAACAACAACAACAACAACAACAACAACAACAACAACAACAACAGCAGCAGCACCTCCAGCCCCAGTCAACAGCACCACCACCACAGCATCAGCTCTCCTCTCAGATTCTCCACCCTCCACAACCTCTGCACCAGCGGCCAATGTCCCCTCCAACACTCACACCCCAGGGCCTGCTGTCTTCCCAGCCCCCTCAGATGCTACTGGAGGATGATGAAGAACCAGGGTCTACGACACCTATGACCCAAGTACAGTTATATCTACAGCAGTTCCAGCAAGCCCGTCAGCCCCAGCAGTCCATGCAGTCGCTCCAGGCGCAGGCTCGTCAGCAGCAACAGCAACAACAACCAGGTTCTCTCCTGCAGTCTGTGCAGGGACAGTCTCAGCTGTCTTCTCAGACCACGCTGCCTCCTTCCCAGCTCTCTGTTCAGTCCCAGGCTCATTCGTCACATCAAGCCCTGCCCCAACAGATGCCCCTGCACCAAGCCCGCCACATGCAGCACACCCAGCAGCAACAACAACAGCAGGGACAGCAACAGTTGAACTACCAGCAGGGTCCTGGACTGGCTGGTCAGTCCCAGGGATCACAACACAAGGTATCCATGGCCACCAACAAAGCCCAGCAGCAGATCATCCAGCAGCAGCAAGAGCAGCCCTCCCCTCACCCAACCAAGGCTGATCCTTACAACACAGGTGAGTCTGTAAAGATGAGGCAAAATGTATTGTGTGACTGCTTATAGAAGCAACTGTTGGCTGAAGTTTAACACTCCTCCTTTTTGCTGACAGGTCACATGAGGGACAACCCATCCCCTCTCATGATGCATTCACCACAGCTTCCCCAGTATGCTCCTGTACCTCACCAGTCTCCACCTCACAACTTGCAGCCCAAAAAGGTGAGGAACCTACACTGGGTGGACACAGTATTTCTGAGAGATTAGTACAGGACTGACATTATATTTCCATTTCCTTGCCATACAGCAGAGGGCCCCTGGGAGCCAAGGTGGGTTAAAGGAAGAGAAACTTCCTCCATCACCAGTGATGAGGGGAGAACCATTTAACCCTGCAGTGAGAGCAGACCATCACAAACATCCTGACAGCAAGCCTTCTCAACCAGGACACGGCCAACAGAGTGAGTACCAAGACTTAATTTTCTCCTCTGGCTGTCTGCGGTCAAAACACGCATGAAGAAGAAGCTGCACAAGGTATTGACACCATACCTGTGTGTGTCCACTTGTGTTGAGCAGATGTGAAACCCATGGACAGCTCACGACCTGTCATCCGCTCCTCTGAGCCCAGTGGGCCACCCTCCTCTCTACAAGACAAGGATAAGTTCAAGCAGGAGTCCAAGGCACCCACTGCCCCAAAAAAGGTACAGGTGGGTGTTAAGAGTCACTTTTTCAAATGGTCTGGTACACCTCTTTCAGTTTTTGTGTATGAACTTCCTACGTTCTTAATCTGAACTCTGCAAGAGTTTTGACTTTATCATGATAAATAATTAATGTGTGTTTGTCTTTGTGTGTGTGCGCGCCTGGAATTCCTAACATTATGGGAACCAAAACCTGTTTATACACACACACATTGTGGGGATGTGGCCTTCATTGTCTGGTCTCCACAATATAAATCATTTAATTTTAGGGTGAAGGATTGATTTAAGGTTAGGTTAGGGCTAGTGGGTTAGGAACCGTTAAGGATAGGTTAAGTCCCCAGGATATTAATGCCTGTCAATGTAAAGTCCACATGAGTAATGAAAACAAACGTGTGTGTCTGTTTTCTCAGGATGTGAAACTAAAGAATATGGGCTCATGGGCCAGCCTGGCACAGAAGTCCACTTCTACGCCCTTATCTGCAGTGAAATCATCAAGTGACAGTTTTGAGCAGTTTCGTCGTGCTGCCCGGGAGAAAGAGGAGAGGGAGAAAGCCCTGAAGGCTCAAGCGGAGCAGGCAGAAAAAGACCGGCTACGCAGGGAGCAGGACAAACTACGGTAGGGATGTCAAGAAGAAGACTGGAGACAGACGTAGCAACAGACTTTGTCAGTTGGCTTAAAGCAATGTAGCTCATAAAGGGCAATTTTAGAACAAGAGCGGCTGGACTTGCTGTGACTTTTGGAAAATGTGAAACCATTCCTCTGAAAGGCCCGGTAACAGGATGGGTTTACTTAAAGTGACACTCACTGTGGGGGGGGGTCATTAGACAGTTGCATGAGCTTAACAGACGTTGCTGCTTCACTGTTTACTTCATACAATTAGAGAGCTTCAAAGAGCCTTAACAGCTTAAAGACACACTGTATTGCTGATGCCAGCAACATCAATAATGTGCATGTTTGAGTAATATAAATGTAGAATAATAAATTTAAGACACTAATGTATCTAGGTGCTTGTTGACAAATATGACTTGGGGAACCCTGGACTTGTAAGGTGGATTTCCAACCATAGTCAGCAGCCCCTATAGTTGTCATAGTGAATAATCAAATTCATGAAAATATATAACATTTTGAAAAGCCAAAGTGGGGGAAGTCACTTTCAGGATTAAAATAGAGCTCATCTGGTCTATCCACCACACAACAGGGGTCCTCAGGTTGCTTCTTAGCCACAGTGCTGGTCCCTGGGTCACAAGCCGTTGAAAACCCCATTATAAGGTGATGTGATGTGCCCTCTAGTGGCCTATTGTGGGATCACAACAGCAACTGTGTTCAGTCACCATAAGTGTTGCACTGGGCAGGATTTGACTACTTGGGTCACATGCACAACAATGACACCTATGTACAGAGAAGGTTTAACTCACCAGGGTTAGTTTTCCTTCTAATGTGTGAATTATTGACCTGAATGTTTTCCAGAAGTCGGGATGAGGAGGACATCATGGAGCCAAGCAGAAGGGTGCACGAGGAGCCGCGCAGGCGTCTGGAGCAGCAGCATATCCAAGCCCCTTCACAACAACAACAACAACAGCAACAGCAGCAACAGCAACCAGAGGCCCAGCCTGCTGCTATTCAGCAGCCTCCTCAGCAGCCTCCTCAACCCCCCACACCGCCTCAGTCCGCTACACAGAACCCACTAGACCAGCAGAGGGAGCTAGCACGCCGTCGAGAGCAGGAGAGGAGGAGACGAGAAGCGGTAAGATGATTCTATAGTTTTAATATGATATTAACTGCCATACAAAAAGTAAGTAATTGTAAGAGGTGTGCACATTAGCTGAAAAGCTCTTTTTGAACACAAACAGTGGCATTAATAATTGTTTTTACATTTAAAGCACTAGGAGCAGTTTTCCTTGAAGCTGAGGAGTGATGTATGTTCTTTTCTCTCTCCAGATGGCAGCAACTATTGACATGAATTTCCAAAGTGACTTAATGGCTATCTTTGAGGAGAACCTGTTTTGAGGAGAGGAGCAACTGAAACTTAACTGCAAAAAGAAACAAACAAATATATATATACAACTTGGATGATATACACTTCTTCTAAAGTGAGGTTTGACGACCACAGAGAGACAGGGACTGTATGTAGCTGTGACGGACGGGTACTTGGAGACGAGTACAAACGCTGCACAGGCAGTCAAAGCTCATTTTGCCCTTGTGGACTGAACACACAGCACACTGGGGGGAGGCTCATCGTTTTGGATGGAATTTCCTGGGTATTTGGCATCGCCTGCCTGATGTCTCCCAACAAGAGAGAAAGGACCACTGTTGGCGCAGTTGCCTTTGTCACACTTGCTTCTTACAGAGTTCATGTGCGCAACAATAACAGCAAGAGCAAAGACGTCTCAGTGGCCATGGACATGCTCTGATAATGTACTGACAGACTGTGCAGAGGCGTTTTGAAACTGCCACATATCTGAGGTGGTGAAGAGGACTAGTCCTTTATTCTGTTTTTAGTTGTAAGTGAATGGGAAATTGTGGGGGGTGGGTGGTCACTTCCATACTGTAAATCATGTATATTTCTCAGCAGAGGTACACTTTGCCTTACACCTCTTTCCTAAACGGGCCATTACGTTCTGTGGCCTGCACACATGGACAAACCAGTAACATTTACAAGCAGGACTAGGAGCAGTGCCGATCTTTTTTCATCATCTAGTATCTACTATAAAGAAGTATTTTCTTATACTACAATAACTGTTTATTTTGGATCGTTCGTTTTTCCTCTTTAAATCTTCACACTGACACGCTTTGCCACCCCTGACTATGCCAAACAACACATGATCTTTTATGCTAAATTACTTGTCTTAAAACATGGTAGGTAGCTAGTGGAAAAAAATGCAAATATATGCATTATCATAGTACAAGTAAGTATTTATCAAAGACAGAATCAGTGGAAGTTTTCATCCTGCCTTGTACTTTTTATTTAAAGCTACAGCAGAAGGTTTTTAGCAGCTGAGGAAAAGGTCCAGTTGTTGCTGAGCTTTAGTTGGAGCAAGAATTGCACCATTACCTGTATTACAGTTTGAGACGTAGTGTTGGAAATGTTCATCTCATTGGCCCGTTTACAACAGTCGCACTACTGGACTGGTTCAGAAATGACAAGATGAGGAGCCCCTTGCTGCTCGCTCTGTGTGCGCTCTAATCTTGGAGTGTCTGAGGCAGGAAGGGGACAAGACGAACACTTAACACCTTCTGCATCTGTTACCTGAGTAAAATAGAGACAGCAAGTTGCTCCCGGGTAGTTCCCTGAGGGCGCACTGTGTCCACATTACAAAATAAAAGACGAACGATTACAAGAGTAATGAAAAGGAAAACAGTGGAAAAACTATTTTGGTTTATATCTTTGTTCTTGTTCGATAGTAGTGGATGTGAGTTATACTTCTGTTCTTGGAGACATTGTCTGAACGGGGATGAGTTAAAATCTGAATGCATC
Source organism: Monopterus albus (assembly GCF_001952655.1). Lineage (NCBI taxonomy): Eukaryota > Metazoa > Chordata > Actinopteri > Synbranchiformes > Synbranchidae > Monopterus > Monopterus albus. Next base: position 1,794,856 of record NW_018127985.1, on the reverse strand, counting down.
TCATCATCTCCACTCGTCTCTTATGGTGTTTTTCTCCAGTGCCTGTATTGTATTGCAGTTCTCGTTGGCTTATATTACACTTCGAGGGGGTTTAGCCAGGGCTGAGTTAGGAACGGGTGGTGTAATATTGGAACAGGAGGGAGAGTTTTGAAAGAGTTTGTGTATTTAAAAAAAAAAAAAAAACACTGAAAAGACAGCATTTTATATTTTATCTGTTGTCAATATTTGGATTTGAAATTTAGTTTTAGCTGGGCTTCTATGCGTGTACACGCCTGACAACTTTCTCATTTTGTCCAGTCAGATTTTAGGTAGATATGTTTCAGCATTGCCACACTAGCTTTTTGAGTCTGATCTGTGTGTGTGACTGTTTTTGTTTTAATTTTCTTTTAGTGTGTGTGTGTGTGTGTGTGTGTGTGGTGCGTGGTGCGTGGAGGCATGTTCCCTGATGTAGATAAACGTCCTATAGAAGAAACAGATAAACAGTACTACTGGAGAACTTGTTTCTGTGCTTATACCACCTTTTTAATTTCTGTGAAGTCCACCGTATATGAATATATTTTTATTATTAGACTGGTTTTGAAAGGGTAAAAATCCTTCATTCCTTTTTAGTCCCTTTCCTTTTCACAGTAACTGTTGGGGATAATGTGCCATGAGTTTTTAAAGAGAATGTGCTGACCTGCAGCTCAGCCAGAGTTTGCGTTATTCAGGTATTTTATTTTGTGTTACATTTTTCTGTTTTGGGGATTTGCAGCATTTTCCTCGATTATTGCTTGGTATGAGTGGTTTATCGAGGTCTCTGATTAAGTCTACTATGATCATTGAATAAACTCATCTCTTTTATAGAAAATAAACAAAACCTGTCGTTTTTTTTAATGTGAAAAGCTTCATGGACCTGGTTGTAGCTTACTCCTCATTTAGCAGATTCTCAGATTTACATGTGCCAAAAAGGACCCAAACGGTACATGTAGCTGGGTTCAGAAATTATTAGTGGTGTTGTGCATGGAGCAACATTGTTCCACTAATTTCAGTGGAAATTGGATATTCAAAAATACAGTTGAGCTTCAGGCTCCAAAGAATCGGTTTTAGAGGTTTTGTACATGAGTTTAAACACTTTTTCCACTGTGTGATGGAGGACACAGACTGGCCAAGTGTCACCCAGAGCACAGAAACATCTGCTGACTTCCCACTATTAAAAAACAAACACAAACAGCAGCTACAAAAAGAGAACCCCTTGTAGCCTGCAGTTAAAGTAATCCTTGCACCATCTCTAAGCTTGAAGATGGTGCACACCTGCATGTCTACATCTGCAGTTTGAAGCTGCTGCTACCTTTATTTGGTACAGTGATACAGGTTGGACTGGGGCTACAACTACTGGCACTGTGGATCAGAAGCTGACATTGAGTGCCCTTGCTTACTAGCAGCATGATTAATGATGATATTGTAAGGATGAGGTCGAAGACATCTGACAAACCATTATTAACCCTCCACAGAAAGCAGGGTAGTGCTGAACTTGCACTGGCTCCACTGTTATTAATAATGTGTACAGTTGAGCAAATGCACTTAATATTACAGTGTACGGTGCAGCACTGTGTTGCATTTCAACAAACAGCTAAACATTTTGCCCACCACTAGTTACTTAGAATATCTGAAACGCTGCCTCCTCTTCAGATTACTTTATTGTGACGTATTAGACAGAAGTATTAGTATGATATAACATCTGACTGGGCCATGGATTTATTAAGACCTCCTATAATACATCTGTTGTTATGACGGCATCCATGGACTCAGCGCTACAGGCTCTAGAAACCGACGGGTGACCTGTATGTATTACAACACTAAATGGTGGCTAACAGCGTTATTATCTGTATAATCGTCATTATTATCAGTATGAACAAGTCATTGAGCTGTTAGTAAAACATCCTAACTTGGTGGTGATGTTCATGTTGGCGTCAAAGCATAATCATTGCTTAATCATTTTAATTCAGTTTGGTCATGTTGTTTTAGTACTACTACAGTACTACTACAGTACTACTACAGTACTACTATATTCCCTAGTAGATATGTGCCCTGAGTGTTAGAATCATGTGATTTTCCTGCCATCCAGTGGTCACATCGAGCAACTACAGTATATTAGTTTAGTCAACATATCGTTAATACAAACAGGAAGGCATACCAACACTTCCGGTTTGTGATTTCAAAAGAAAGTAGGTCAACACTGAAACAACAAACCTACTGTAGAAAATGTAACTATACATTCAGTTCGTGACATATCCATAGGCAGTTATTCGTGATAGTTAATAACAGAAACGGGTTTGCTACCACTTTAATAGGCACGCCTGTACAATTGTATGCACGTAAATCCAACACTTCCGCCTTAAACATGTTTATGAAGCTCAAGCTTGTCAATGTATAAATTAAAATATATTTTTATTATTGTGGTCGTAGTTAAAGGTGGTGTTGTACTAGACTACATTATAATCAGAGGTGCTCCTCATATTCTGACCATCTCTAGTATGAGGTCCGGCGGTAAAGATAATGGATGGATGTGCCTGTTAACGTGTCCGGTCGGTGTATTAACATCGTGTTAATTGATGTTGCTGTTCCTCACTGTGGCCACTGGAGGGCAGTGAATACTCAGGATTCTAAACACACCTCTGGAAAATACTTGAAAATAAAATCGGAACATAATATTCTGTCTACCGTATGTTTGGTAGGTTTAGATAACATGAATGTCTTTACCGATGCTTTTAAAAATATTAACTATCAGTGTAAATAGAAATGTAACCCCCGTCTCTCAGTTAAGAGCTGTTTGCTCCTCCTACACCAGCGGGGTGGGATTCAGTTCATTTTTTCACTTTATGCCTTATTTTCCACTTTGTTTTTAGCATTTCGAGTATTTAACATTTTGTTTTCTCCGCTTTTACACGGAGGCTTTTGCAGCAATGTCTTCCAATGCACGACCTAACTTAAAACACCCTCCACTTTAAACTGATGCTGTCCGAGGAATAGGCTACCTCTGGTTTGGTTAAGATTTATTTATTTATTTTTTCTTTTTTTGGGGGGGTGGGGGTTGTCTGGGGAACAACGATTTGACGTAAACAAGCTTTGTTGTGTTTTTCTCCAATCCTTCAGGAGAATGCGGAAGCAGCATCGTTACCTGTGTCCTGGGTGCAGCTGATTTGAGTCAAAGTGATTCACACTGGCTGCACACGGACAACACCGAGAGCAGCTCCGGGACACTGTTTCATCAAATGGCAGCTGGCTCCGGCTTCGTATGGGACCAGATTGAACGGCAGAGACTAAAAGCGGTAGGTTGTAAAGAATGACATGTTTCTTTTGTAGAAAGTGAAATCAAACTCTCCGCCTGTTCCCCGTAACAGATGACGCATAGCCCGGTACAGGCTATTAGTTGCACATGTCACAGGAAGTAGGCTTAAGTTGTCAACGACGAAGGTTTTCTTGTTTTTAAATGTTGTTGCCCCGGAAAGAAAATTAACTTGTTTAATTGTTTTGTTGTGTGTGTGTGTTGAATATTAGATGGTCTAATAAATAGGCTGTTAGTTTGGTTTCCTGTCTGAGGGAATGTTTCCTCTTTTTTATCTTTGTAAACTGAGTACCTTTGACCTTTGGACTCTTGGTTGGACAAAACGAACAATTTGAAGATGCCACCTTTGGTTTAGGGAACATGATGGACTTTATAGAAGAACCTCAATCCAAGTGAACACGAGTTAATTTGTCAGACCATCCCTAGCACAGTGTCTGTCACCTAAAATACAGTAAGTTGTGACAGTCTAGCCTGAATCTTTTGGACTTGCAGTACAACGTACTGATCCCACTGAGTTTAATAAGTTCTATGGAGATGGCAAGTGGCCCGATCCACAAAATCCACAGTTCAGTACGACACTGTGAGCTTGAGAATGCTCTGTATTTCTATTTTCAAGTTATTATAGTGTTTGAAGCTTAATGGTGAAAATAGAATGTGTGCTGAATTCCTTACTGTAAATACTGTTAACTGTTTTGTGTCTGCAGACATGGCCATGGAGAGCAGCACGTCGAACACCTGCTACTACAGCCACAATGTCACCTTCTTCTACAACAGGGTGGGTAAGAAGATCAATGTAGTGTGGACGACTCGGGACTTTGTGGTGATCGGACTGGGCCTGACGGTGTGTCTGATTGTCCTCCTGGCCAACTTGATGGTGATGGTGGCCATTTTCATGAACCGCCGCTTCCATTTCCCCATCTACTATCTCCTCAGCAACATGGCTGCAGCAGACCTGTTTGCAGGGATGGCCTATGTCAACCTCATGTTGAACACAGGCCCCTGGACCAGCACACTCACTAAAGAGCAATGGTACCTTCGCGGGGCCCTGATTGACATCAGCCTGACAGCCTCTGTGCTCAACCTGCTGGCTGTCGCCTTGGAGCGCCACCAGACCATCCTCACCATGCAGCTGCACAGCACGATGCCCAAGAGGCGGGTGGTGCTGCTGATAGTTTGCATCTGGGCTGTGAGCATCATCATGGGCCTGGTGCCCTCCACATTTTGGAACTGCGAGTGTGATCTGGATGACTGCTCTACTGTCGCTCCCCTCTATAGCCGCCGCTTCCTCATCTTCTGGGCAGTCCTCAACTTGCTCACTTTTTTCATCATGGTAGCCATGTACACTCGTATCTTCTTTTATGTGAGATACCGGAGCCAGTCTGCCTCTCAGCAGACCACAGAGATGCTGCACAGCCAGACTGTTGTCAACCTGATGAAAACTATCTCCATGGTTCTCGGTGAGAAGTTGTGTGTGAGACCATCCACTACTGTGTATTAGTTGTGGGTCAAAGGTGAAGTTTGTATGGTTTGGTTTTTAATTGACCCCAAAATTTACCAGTCTCCCTCTGAAAACACATCTACACTATATGCTGTGTGCAAACTATTGAGGACATTGATTTACAGACACTTTTGCACAGCTTTTATTTCAGGTTCGTCACAGATTAGTATCTTTTTTATTTAAAATTGTGGTAGACTTTTACCTGAATCCACTTCAACTTGTGCAGTGAAGGAAAAAACGGTATGAATTGTTTTATTTTGAAGGTTTTGATACTTGATGCTGATGCACCTCCCGCTCCGCCCCCCCCCCCATAAAAACCAGTTTTGCAGCTTCAGCCTTGTTTGTTTCTCAGATGTTGATTACTGCATATATATTTTTGGTTCAAATGTTGTTGGGAATTTCCAGTTTAACCCAGAGAAACTTTAAGTTATGTTTTTTTGTCATAGTGCACTTCTGTCATTGCTCAGGTGACTTCTTAGGGACGGTAAATCTTGATGTAAGCAATCAGGATACAAATATTGTTTGACAGAGCTGCTCTTTGAGACTGCTGTCACATTACATTGAGAAGCGCTGATTGTATTGTTGTTGACTCTCTTCTTTACTCATTAATAACCCAAATCTCTGCAGGTGCCTTTGTCATCTGTTGGACCCCTGGCCTCGTAACGCTCCTACTGGATGGGCTGCTGGGCAAAGACAGCCATGCCAACGACTATGAGAAGTTCTGTCTGGTGATAGCCGAGTGCAACTCTCTGGTCAACCCCATCATTTACTCCCTGCGGGACGATGAGATGCGGAGGATGTTCAAGTGGATGCTGTGTTGTTTGTTTCAGAGAGGTGCTGTCCAGCAGAGGGAGCCTTCACCTGCAGAGATTGACTCACCATTGCACCAGGTACATTATGTTTCAGTTAGGGCTGATACAGAAAGTTGTTGACCAGTGGAAGATACAACCAGCGATATGAAAACAGTACACATCGAAACATCCGCTTATATCGGTACCTGTGATTTAGCTGAACAAGAAAAGGTCCTGTTTACAATTAGTGCTTACAACACATTTTTGACATTCCTCCTCTGTGAGACGTGCAGGTTTTGACTTGCCAGAGATGCACACACCGATTTCCAAGCAAACCTATCTGAAGTAAAATAAAAGGCTCTAGTACCTGGCACAAGGAGGAGTCGAGAGGTTCCTCCTCGATTTGTTTCATTGTGTTAATCTTGGAACAAAGACTACTTTTCTTATAAACATGTCTGGAGGGAAAACTGCATTAAAAATGTTTTCAGTAAATGTTAGAAAGTGGGACTCAAAATTAAATGACTTTCTTGAAATTCAGAACTTTTGTGCTAAATAAATTTTGTTTTCAGGAAACTCTTGGCTATATCCAGAAGTCAGAAGACCAGGCCCTGTGTCTACCTCAGGACAATAATGAGGACAGTTGGACAGTACCAGGGGTATGATGGCTGTAAACCTACATAAAAAACAAAAGACTACTTGTTATCAGAATGGGACACACTGTGTAAAAGTTAATTCTTTGTTTTGCTGGACATTAGCTAACCTTTGTCTCTTCCATGTTTGTAAATTGAATTTAAAAATGGAGAACATCTATTAAAAAGCTGACGAGGACGGTGTTTCTGGTAGCGTCTCCATGAGGCCGACAGATTCACATTAATCATCAGATGGTGCAATCTCTCCTTTTATTACATTTGACTGTCACAAGAGCAATTGTGACAAATTATAAAATGAAACACTCCTAAAATTGAAATCAGATGCTGAAAAATCACACTAAATCATTTTTATTAATTTTCTATAAGAACACTACAATTTGTCATACTCTTCCTTTTGTTTTACTCTTTCTAGAGCACTTCTAAAGTTGAGGTATAAAAGGAGTTCATACAGACTCAAGTCTGAAAACAGTGGGGGTTATATACAAGAGAAATGGAAAGAC
>NW_018127985.1:1777610-1788014 GCF_001952655.1 Monopterus albus | reverse complement strand
AAGGGTTCAAGTAGCCATTTGGTGCTGTGGAAGTCATAGAGTCACTCGCAGAATTTATACATATCTGACAGTAGATAAATTGGTTTTTGTGTTAGTTTGAAGAAAATCCTAAAAAACATAGTCCCAATATTTTTACATTAAAAATAACCCACTTCAATACTTTGTTTTCAGCATCGGCACAGACTGATGCATCTGAACGTCCAATTCCTTGAATTTATCGGTCTATGTAACTATAAAAATGTAAAGAAAAAAACAGGAATGATCTAATTGTATAGATAAATCTTAGCACATTTCAAGGATGATTTAGAATTAAGAACAGAAGTGGGTGAATATTTGGGCCAGTGACTTTACAACAGGTACAAACTGCAGAGGATCCATAAATCAACAGAAAATAATGTCCACTGCAGAACCTCAGTTGTATTTCCACAGCTCTAAATGTTACTCCTGTAAACCCTACGTTGCCACCTGGTTATGTAACAAAAGACCTAAATAATATTCAAAATTGATAGTTATTGTGAATCCTGTGACACAAAGGACAAATAAAGTGGCATATCAACCAAACATCAAAGTTTATAAAAGAAGAAAAAATACTGAAACATTACACAAACTGTACAGTGACATCCATTACAACAGGTAGAAAAAGGGGGAGGGTCATGATAATTTGGTGCAGTGGTAACATTATTCATAAGATACAGTCGTATGAACTGCGATGAGTAACAAAACAACTTATTAAATGTGGGATATCACATGTGACTAGCTTACAAGCTCAAGTTTTGTTCTGTAACATGGTTCAACAAAGTCTCGACTGACACTTAAATCTTAATAAGGCTTTACCTCACTATCAAAATGCTTTGTTATTCACATAACAGTTAATGTATAAAATAGTTCCAAAGAATGAATATCCCCAAAACGCCGCAGGTTTGTCTTAAACACGAGTTAAGAGTTTAACTACACCCAGTGCTGCCTCTTTTTTTTTGGTAACAGAGGAGAGAGAGAAGCCCTTGCCCAATCAGCCAGAAAACTAAAACAAACAAAAAACCAAGAGTTGTGGTTTTATCAGTTGGTGTTAAAGGATGGGTAACGGGGAGAACATGCCTTCTAGGCTCACAATCAAATTACAGGTGTGATGATAGTCCTCACTCCATTAAGTCCCACAACAAAACCCCCCACCCCCAAAAATCAAACTTGAGGCATGACAATACCACACAGAGACACGTGTACAAATGTAAATTCCCTCCTCTCCTTGAACTGAAAAGGTGGCTGTGCACCAGTTGTAGACACACAGAGTAGCATTACTACATCGCTGAATGTGGTATTTTTGGTTTTGGTACAACAGAAGGTTGTAGTGTGTTGCCTCGGGGCAGATGTTTCAGGATGGGAAGGAGATCTCAGCAGAGTCTCACCTGGTGCGTCACTGGCTGTTGGAAGCACCCAGTCTATATAATGGGCACCAGCCATTTCAACTGAGACACCCCAGGAACACTGTACACACGCCCACACAGAGACACACACACATCGTAGCAATACATGATGCACTTTCTCCTTTTTGGTCTGACTGTAATAATTATACCCTTTATTTATTTTGTTAATAAAAATGAAGCTAAAAATGTGGAAGGTCAAATGAAAACAATATCACGCCTACAAGTCCCACATGCATGGAAGACAGACATTTCTAAATCCATGTCAGTTTGTCACAATAACACATCAGTGCCCCACTGTCTTTCCATCCTTCTCCTAATGTCATTTAGATGCTTTTATTGAGCTCATTTTTGGTGGTGGCTGGTGCATTCTTGGTGAAACAGCATTAGAAAATAGCCTATAATCAAATAAACTAGTGGACAGAAAGCAAGAAGCAAAATCTACAAGCCGTCTACCAACACCCTCTAATGGTTAGCAACAAAAAGGGCTATTAGTTACATCCACTCAGCCAAAGATCTCCTCTCTCTCTGCCCTTTTCATCTTCTCACCCGCCCTGTTGTCACCTGTCCTGCCTGGTTTAGAACAGCGATCCCCGTAACGACCCTTTTACAGGTAGAGACACCCATAACAAGGATGCTAACTTTTGTGCTTGACACATCTTTTAGGTCAGCTTACTGTGAAAGCCACTAAGAAGCTGAGGAGTGTGTTGCAAAAAGGGCTTGCACCTTTGTGCATATCTCAACTATTCACTTTGAAATCTCCAGCAAAATGAAACATCAAGCTGTAAAGACCGGAAGATACAAGAACGTCTTGTGTTGAGTTGGCGGAGGATGATATCGGAGGAACAGCTGTGTTGACAACTACTGGGGCAGCACTTTGGTATGAGCACGGTGAGCAGAGCTCCCTGGTGATCCGTATCAACAGTCTGGCTGTCCGGTGCCAAGGCTTAAAGAGATACAGGCAATCACACACAGTTTTCCAAAGCAAAGGGTCGGGCGCGGAGGTCAACAGCACATGGACAAGCTGCGAGAGTACTGTGTGAAGTTAACGTGCATATACACATAATGTACAGACATCATGATCATCTACACAGCTGGGTCAGTGGTTTTCAAAACATCCTCGACAGTAAAGATGTTTTCTGTCTGTCTCAGCATCAGTAAGCTCCATCCCTCTTTCATTCGGTGTTAACAGAGCTTCAAGCACTGACATGGAGCTGTGGAGTGGTGGGAGATTCCCCCCAACTACTGTTCAACTGCCCTGTGTTCCAGCACAGTGTGTTTATGAAATGAAAATGCAGCCTTGCATGGCTATCTAGAGAGAAAGGGGCGACTGAAAAATAGAGAAAGAGGATGATAATCTGAGCAGACCGTGACGGGAGTGAAGTGAGGGCGTGGACAGCCACCGGATCAGTTGGAAGTGTCGGAGTGAATGCTGCCAGGAGGGCCAGGAGGACCAGGAGGGGAGGTGACCGAGGGGGGGTTGGTGGTGTGCTGCCAGCTGTTAGCCTGCAAAATGACAAGGAAGAGGGAGGGTATTGTCACACGGCTCACTCCAGCTCACTTGGACCGGACACAGACTTAGCGTGTAGTTTGTTCGTTTAGAACATATAACAGTAACCTACAGGAGTATGTAGGCAGGTGTGAAACATTTAGGACGGGGGTGGCCAGGCTGGGCACAGACTCAGAGGGGGGACATGTGAAATGCATGTAAAAAGTAAATAAAATTATAAGCAATACATTATGAAGAATCAAAGTTTATTTTGTGCTTTCTTTAGATAACTGACTGCTCTCCTTGTTTACTCTTGGCTGGGGACATTATAATATAAAATTTGACTAACATCAATTATAAAACACTAGTAGTTGGATTTAAGGAAACTGATCCCAATCCTGTTTTGTTTTTGTTTTTTTTTTGTGTGTGTTGAACTGCCCAGAGTCCAGCTCTGATCCACTCAGATTTGGGTTACAAGTTTTGAATTCTTTACCAGTTATTTTACCTGAAGACTTATCTGGGCTAGAATTCTCATTTTGCCATAGTTTATGAATAGGCTGCATACAATATTAACACCTACTAGGTACGTTTCCTAACTTAATCACTGGTCAGACCACAACAGAGGTTTTAAGTTGGTACTCACATCCAGGCGATGAGGGGCGTAGAGGCCACTACCTGACAGCTCCTCATAGCCGCCCGTCAGGTGTGTAGCACGGTGCAGGGTATCCACCTGTCAGAGACAAAATACACCGACAAATTTCAACACAAACGTCAGCATAACATTCAGACAGCTACACAAATCTTTACACTAGCAGGTTTTTTTTTTTCTTAACTAAACAACCACAGGTTTAACAAAGGAGGATCACATCCTCAAACCTCTGCTGCTCTTTACTACTACTGACTGCTTTCTTACTAGCATAGTCCCCCATTTGTTTCCAGTGTAACAGCAGAAATCTGTGGATCCCCCTCCAGACAACAAAACTGAACATATCTATTAACAGACAACTATCCCAACAACAGTTCGCTTTTGAGGAACATTCTTCTTGGAACTGGTCTTGATGACCTGGAGATATGGGGTGGAGGGGCAGGGAAAGTAAGGACTACAAACACACAAAGCTGTTTTAAGGGTTGGAAGTGCAGGACAACCTACAGGTAGAGAAACTGACCATTAACCACAGGGTTCCTGATTCAGTCCCCAGCCCTGATTTATGGGAATATTCCCAGGCTGTGCAACAGCTACAAGAGTACAAGAGTACTGGGGAAGGCCCTGATGCCTCTAAACTGGTCCTGGGGTTCTGCACCGACACTGCCCATGTCCTGGCTCAAGAAATACATAAAGGTATGGACTATGTGTTCATATAACTATAGAGAGACATGCAATAATGCAATTTTAAATAGCTTTTAACCAGTGGTGGAAAGTAACCAAGTACATTTACTCAAGTACTGTACTTAAGTACAATTTTGTGCTATCTATGCTTTGAGTATTTTCATTTTCTGTTACTTCATACTTCACTGCATTTTAAAGGTAAATATTGTATTTTTTACTCCACATTAATTTTATAACTTTAGTTACTTTTCAGAACCAGATTAATACAAAAATACATAAGACCTCACTGATCTGTGGTGAAAAATTCACATCAGGCGGTAATTGAGTACTTCTTCCACAACTGCTTTTAATAAACTAACAGTTTGTCTCAAGTGAAGAAATAAGCTCCTCGTGGAAAATGGACAGTGCAAACAAGGGTCAGTTTGTGTTGGGTGAGGAGTCCATGGGGTCAAAGGTAAAGTCAGGATGGGTTCTGAGGAGAGGTCAAGGTCAAAAGGAGCTAGAGTAAGAGTAGACATCCAAGGAATCTGGGTGGCTGGGTTAACAGCATTGAGGCCAACTCTGTAGCTGTCCTCAGTGCATACCTGGGGCTGTAGAGAGGGGGCGATGTTGAGACCCTCCTCGTTGAGTGAAGATAGGCCTAGGTAGGCGTCGCCTGTGTGAGACAAACTGTATGACCCCGGTGACCCTGCAGGCAATGTATACAGTATATAGCCAATCTCCAATCAGCCCCACCACAGTGCCAGAGGGTTAAAAGGTCAACACTGCTCATGGACACTGACTAGTGGTACTAAATTCTCATAACCAGATTCAATATGGAGATCACTTTTTAATTGACTGTTTTTGTGGCTTGGCCCTTTGATGTGGATTTTAGAGTGGGATTTGGATAAAGGTCAGGAGAACTACATGTGACCAACACATTCCCAGTTCCCTGGAAGTGGTGGCATTTGTCCATCATCGTGGGCTGTAGCCTATCCAGTAAGGACAGGTGGAGCAGGAGTCTTGCAGTGGTAAAGGACATGAGGTGTTTCTCTTAGAAGAGGTTTAAATGCTACACTATACCTCAAACCGCTGTGCAGAGCATTAGCCTGGGAACCACTTTAACTGCATTTGATTCCATTCTCCACATCAGCCTGCCTATACCGACTGTAATACCTTGTGTAGTTAATGGACAACAGGGGTCTGCAAACATTGCTCACAAGCTACCAGTAGCTTGCTACCGGATTCTGAGTGTCTCACCTAAAGGTTCAGAGAATATACACTATGTAGCCTACAATGCATGCATGATAAAACTAAACATGTTACACAACAGAACTTTGCTCAGTAAACCTGCTCAATCCGCCATTCAATCACATATACAGATGTCCCTCCTTTGGCACCAAATTATTATTTGTCAATCACCTATCAATCAAATGAGTTACACTGCTGTCAAGCTCATTTACAAGATGCAAAAATCTAGTTAAGACATACAACAAAACCAATTAAACAAGCAAATAAATAATGGGATAAATTTTAGAAAGAAAATATGAAAGACTGAGACAAAGTACTTGAAGTTGACAATAAGTCCCTCTAACTGATGTCCATGAGTGTCACAACAGCTCCAACATATTTTAAAGAGTTTAGAAAATTTGGAATGTTAAAAAGCATGCGATACTCTTATGACAAAGACAAACAAAGACCAAGGCTGCCCACACTGCACCAACAAGAAATAATAATGGAGGTTTGCTGGGCATTACTCTTAAAATGCGACTGCAGATTTTTATTTTTACACAATGTGTACTTAATGTTTCTCGGACATGATAATTGAAATGCAAATGTGCAGTTTCAGATTTTACATTATGGCAGAAATTCAGAGCATAAAGTAGGAATTTTGAACAATTCTCTTAACACAAATTTTCTCCAAAATGTAAAGTTCTGTGTTGGTCTTGGTCACTAGTTTGACTGTGCATTTCACCATTTGGTGAATTGCTGTTATGTACACATTGCACAAACTCCATCCACTGATTGTAGTTTCCCCAACAAGATGAGGAACAGCGTTAGCTTTCATGCCTGGCTGTATCTGTGCAGGTAAAGGAGCAGGATTTCACTGCTGCATCTGTATTGAAAAACCTGATTGTGTACGTTGCTCATTTTGGAAAGGAGGATTATGTTCACAGCCATATAATAAAGTTCATGGGATGTCTAAGCCAGGGCTGTGTGAGCCTGACAATTGATGCAGCTCCTTCAGTACACACAGCTGTTTCATCAGGTCCATCGTCAGCAACAGTTTCTCATATTGCCGAGGGTCACAGATCCAATTCAAGAAAACATGGACTAGGCACTGCAAGTCTGTCAACATAATGATTTAAATCATGAGAAGCAACAAGTGCTATTTATAGTTGTTAGGCACCAAAGCTAGCCTGTAAAACTGACTAGCTGATAAACTATGCTCCCCAGTTTTCCACTGGATCATATTGCACAACAAGTAAACGTTTTGCTGATTGCCGTTTTTCCTCCTAATCCTTGCCTGTTTCCAGACATTTTATCACCGATTTCAAGCAAAATAAACAGAATCATTCCACATGATCTGCTGAGGCAGCTGGTTGAGAGCACATTTCTTGTGCAGTGTGGGCTTTCCTGTGAACAATCTAGTCAGCCAGTGTTCACTGTGTGGTTCACTCAGGTTCAGTTGTGTTTAAGAACCTAAGTTATGTTGAGGAACTGTAGTCTGTTAATGAGAAGTGGCAGAGTTTGCTGGTAGATGAGATGGAGCATGTGGTACCTGAGTTGGGTGTTGCCGGAGAGTTTGCCTGGCTAGCCTGCGCTGACACATTGGCAGCATCCACCGCTGTTTTAACTGCGTAGAGGTTCGCTTCCTCCTGAAACTTACCAATGTTCTTCTTGTAGCGTATTCTCTTGTTGCCAAACCAATTAGAAACCTGAGGGAGAAATGGATGTCAAATATCTGAATGCAGTGTTTCTTTTGCACACATTTGGCTGCTGTAACCTCTAACATCTATCCACGGTGCTCAGATGTTCAAGTTCAAATTTTTCTTATTTATAACAGCAAAAACAAATAAAAAACAAATGCAAGTCTCTAAAGCATGCTACAAAATATGTGCTGAAAGTGGTCTGGAAACAGACAGGTGATACAGGATTTAATAACCAAAACAATACCAGTTTCCAAAGAAACAGTGTTCTTTTACTGTCCTGAATAATAGCAGTGTTAGCAAATCACCTGAGATACAGTGATCCCACACTTCTTGGCCAGTTCCTCCTTGGCTTCCTCACTAGGGTAAGGGTTAGACAGGTGGGAGTAGAAATACTCATTCAGCACCTCTGTGGCTTGCTTGTTGAAGTTACGCCTCTTCCGTCTGACACAGAGGGATGAGATAATGTTTGGAATGTATGTCAACATGCTCGTATCACTACAGCCTTCAAGAAAATAACCAGTCATCTAACGCACGCACACACACACAGTGAAAATACCAGCTAGACACACACACAGACAGACCTGGCGTCCAAGAAGCGCGAACGCAGAATCATGACGGCCTCGCAGGTACTCTGTTTGAGCTGCATCTGAATGGAGCTGAACTTGCGATGGATGATGGCCACCATACGCTCAATCTCCTTGGGAGATATGGGCCGTGTGCGGGACTGCTCTCTCAGCAGATTCATTACATGGTTGGTGAACTCACTGCAGGCCTGGACCAGGGAGAGGGGAAGGAGTTGAATGCTATTGTAAAAAGACAGCCCAAGCACACATTGTGTCCAGTGCCATGACATGGGGTGATGACATGCAGGCTTTGGCTGCTCGACTCCTCTGCCTTTAAGTACTATTTGTGGTCTGTGAGTTACTAGTGGCATTTGAACCATAAAACACAGCCCACAGCAGTGGTTCTTAAACCTATATCACAGAAATACCAGGAAAGGGCAGCTGGAGCCATTAAGAACCAAGAGTGTGCAGAGCTAAATAACAAAGGCCAGTGACACTGGCTTGATACGGGACAATATTTTTCCATGTGCTCTTAGACAGATCATGTCTGTTCATACCAATTATGAACATATGTGTAACAAAATGTATCAGTCAAAAGTAATTTTTATACTTTATAATGAGGCCACAATCTTTATCCACCCATCGACTGTGAGGGACTTAAGAGTATACAGGAGAGATTTTCATTCTAACTGTTGTAGATGATTTCACAGATTACTTACTGACTGGTTTAGGTTGAAGTCATCTGTTCTAGTTTGTTTGAAAGATACCTACATACTCTCATGTGATTGACAATCCCTGTGCAAGATTTTATTCCAAACAACACCACACCCACACTAGCTGATAATAGTAGTTAAAATGCCTCAAGACATGGAAACAGGAGTAATCAGTGGTATAGTGTTGCCCAGGTGAAATATCATCCTTAGGGTCACATTCTAACAGTACAAATATGTATTTCTTAGCACAAGATGATTGTTACCAGACTGATGAACCCAGGTACAGAGGGATGAGGTTGTCTGAATTAATTTCACAATTTAATAACAGTATATATTCAAGCAGTAGGTCTGCTCAGTACAAACCTGCTCATACTTCTCCAGCTCAGAATGATATATCTGGCGGATCTGGGCGAGCTTGGCTCTGTAGTCAGAGTGTTCGATGCTGCTGTCAGTGGGTGAGCCCCCTGCTGCTGGCTGCAGCCGAACCTCCGCCCTTCTCTGGTCCAGACACACCTTCTGCCAGCAGCATGTTGTCCAACCGCATGATCTGGGGATCAGGGGGGTCCTCCTCCTGCACACCACGTATACTCAGCACTGGACACAAGAAGAGAGACAGGAAAGTTAGTCCCCGTTTCTATTAGTATGTCCAACACCTTTCTAGAGCTGAGAAAACCTGTTGGTTATAGAAGTTTTTGAAAACAAAAGGCCACACACTTCCTTTCAAGAAGGCTGAAACTCTGGGTCCTAGGAGTGTATAGGAAGATGCTTTATCACTGCTAAAACTCACAGAAGTGGAGCCCAGTCAAAACCCAGTCAGGTTTCTCCCCTGAGTCATTGCTATGAGCACCTGGCTGAATTCTCAATGAGCCTGGACTTTCCCTAAATCAACACCAGAGGGCAGTGTGGTCCCTCAGTGGCAAGCTGCCAGAGATAGGGCATGAGGCATGGGACCAGTAATGGGAGTGCATGTGCTGTCACTATGAGCCCCAGTGGCCATAAGTATAGTTATCAGTCGCTGCTCTCCAACACTGTATTATACCAGGACCTCTGTCAGCCTGCAGCCATGCTCTCATCTCTCTCTCACTCACACATACACACACACACACAGTCTTACAGATACCACTTGGGTACTTGAAAAGTTTTAAGTACAGACTAGCATCTTTTCTTTAGGGCCTGAAGCTTTTAACACTTAACTAAATATCCTCTTGCACCTTTTGCTTTTCCATCATTCAGCTACAGAAAGTAGGAGAGGGAACTATCAGAATGGAATGTCTTTAACAGATCATTTACAGGTAGTTAATTTGTTTTGTAAAAGGTAAATGATATACAAGACCACAGGACCACCACCAGATTATTACAGTACCAATGCACTGAAATAAAAAATGACCTGTAGAGAAAAAAAATCCAGTATAAAAAAAGTTTGTAACAAAGGTAATTTTTTCCATTTATTCACAAGTGATTTTAGTGAAATTAGAAAAAGGCTCATTTTAAACAACTATTTTGATAATTGTTCACTCTCAATTTTCAAGCAAAAGCAAAAATAAATATGAGGAGGATAAACAAATGTGATAATTCCCCAACTTTCTCTGCTGTACAAACCTCTGTAAACTAAAACTTGGGTTTTGGACTCTTGGCCACACAAAACAAGCAATTTAAAAACATGACCTTGCTGTGAGGAATTGTGATGGGCATTTCACCCCCCCAATTTTCCTCCTTGTAGAGAGTCACACTGAAAAACAAGTTTGCAGCCAGAAGTCAGAGCTAACAAATGAGCAGGGCTGTACTGTAGGGCTAACAGATGTGAAAGAAATGAGGACAAAAACAGTTTGGCTTAAAGTTTCCAACTGCTATGGAGCAGATGAGTTTGTGCATTTTCAAAGCGTCATATGATAAATGAGTCTGTTCCACCATTTAAGGCCTCTTGCAGCATAATGTCCAACTTTCCCTCTTTCCCCCTTCTCTTCTTGTTCCTTCTTGCCCGT
>NW_018127985.1:1776309-1777566 GCF_001952655.1 Monopterus albus | reverse complement strand
TCCACTGCTCCCCCATCTCAGGGCTCAGGAATGCAGCAGACCCAGCCGCCTGAACTAATGACCCTGATTCGCCCATCTCTTTCACTCCTATTTTTCTTTCCGTTTAGTCATTCACAAACAACCTCTGATCTTCTTAGTCAACTAACCCATAGTTTTTTTTAATGACCAATGGTCAGAAGTATGTTTAGTTCCTACAGAATCTACACAATTACTTGGATACTCTGCCTAAACTGTGAAGGCCTACAAAAAGTGTACTGAAAAAATGAGGCCATCCCACTCACAGATCTGTTTGTATACAGTCATGTGTGGCACTGATCTTCACTGTCCGTTCACTAAGAAACAGAACTGACCTACAGTTAAAGAGGGCAACCGTGGTGCCTGAAGCTTCTCACCTCTCCCCCCTCCCTTCTGCCCTAACTCCTCATTATGGCCCCCAGCTGTAGCCTAATGCCCTTACATTCTCCTAATTACTCCAATTAAGCTGTGATTACCCAGAATTGCATTCATGCACAGTCTAGTGGCCTAGTGGTATTATAGCAGCTGTTGAGATGAGTTAACATACTGCAAAGAAATTGACCATATGACATGTACACAGGTAAGAAGAGTTTAAAAGTCCTCCACTCACAAACCAACCATCACCCTTTAAAAATACCATTAAGAATAAGTCAACAACTTACAGGATTTTACAGAATGCTGTAAGCAATGATACTAGAATTCCCCTTTTTTGGTTAGTAAGGTAGCTTAAGGTCCACAGCTCTTAAAAATCACACCATTATGCATCACCCTAGCTGGGCTGTGTGGCATTGAGAGACGGAGTGAGCAACACATACTATGAAATATTCAGGGTATCCAGCTGGGCTTTCACTGCATACATAATCATTCTCATTTCTGCACAGGCAATGTTGAAATTGTGTGCTGTGCAGACACAACACACAATATATGAAGTGGTGTAGGTAAGGGTGAACAACCTAACCAATAGTGTAGCGCTGTACATTAACTGTAATGCCTTCCACACATAGGGATAGATAAGGCTTAAACACAGTCACTATATCATTGCTCAGCTCACAGCACAAGCTTTATCCTTGTCTGTCTTTTCCCTCACTAGCATCCCCCTTTTCACTGTCTCCACCTAACACACATCCCCTCCCCCCTTTCCCTTTCCCTCCCCCAGTGCCCCCCCTCTGTTCTCCATTTCAGTCGAGTTCTCCATGTGAGCCGCAATCCCTCATGCTGTCAGCCCCCCCCCCCTCGCCCTCT
>NW_018127985.1:1768738-1776293 GCF_001952655.1 Monopterus albus | reverse complement strand
GGAGGGCGTGTGTGAAGATAGAGAGAGAGAGAGAGAGAGAGAGGGTGGAAGGAGAACCAAGGAGAATTGAAAAAAGGAGTCACAGAAGAAGATATGTGTGCAGGAGAGTAAGAGAGAGCAAGAGGTAGGCTACAGGAATATACAGGATCCAGAGTACAGACATGCCAGAGAACGAGCGAGCCAGAAACAGAGAAAAGATAGGACTGTGAAAACATCAGTTTTTCTTTTCATTACATACAGGGAATTCAAATAGAGAGAAAGGGCCAAAGAAAGATGGTTTTCACAATGAAAATATGCTACATAAATATGCAAATTTACCTCACTAAAACAGCAAAAATAACTGCAGCTCTGGAGAGGTATACTCATGTAAAAGAAATAAAACTGTGTGCAGGATATAAAACAGTATCTGGACAATACAAATGCAGCTTGGAAAATAAGAACTGGGGCAAGTCTTTACCTACTCTGTTTTATCAGAGATTTTCAACCTTAACAACAAATCCAACCCAAGAGGTTGAATTTAATTTCCAGGTTCCATTGAACATGGCTTTAGACTGACAAATATTAGATGACTGGTGTTAGAGGAGATAGAGCAGTTCAAAATCCTTGACCTTCATTCTGTTAGTCACCCAGGAAAGTCTCTAAATGCAACAATCATGAGCTGATAAGAGTCTTTAGCAATGGGAGTATGAGCCTTAATGCCAAAAGCACCTTTTTTTTTTTTTTTTACACAAAACCATATTTTGTAACAACATCCACTTTCACAAACAAGTTCCTCTTCTCATATAGCACTGTGATTTACCATGCCATTTTGGCAAGATATGGGTTGCTCAAAAAGGGCTTGGGTGAATAAAATGCTGCCTTCAGCAAGTTGTATAATATGGCATTAAAACTGAAGAACCAGCATTAAAAATGAATAATTTCCCCGATGGGCTTTTTGCCAAATGGACACTGAGAAAAAGTGTATTTCTACTGCAAATTCAACATACAAAGTGTACCCCATTCTTCTATAAGGGTGTTTCTTTTCAGAGTACAGTTAACTTAATGAGCCCAATCCATATGTCCATTCCTACTTTAAGCAGCTCACGCTAATCAGCATCTGTTTCAGTCGTTCACCAGAGTCCTGTTGCACGCAGCCCCCCATTCTGACATCAATTCACACACAAATACACAAACACAACAAGAGTGGTAAGCATTAAGAGTAAACACACCGTGTTCTGACTAAGGTGTGAATTGGAAAACTCACACCTTGGGCAAACACAACACTTCAGTCCAACACATCATTAATCAGCCCTTAATTAACTAAAGAGAGAGGCTTGCAGACTCAAGTGATGACTACGTGTAACTCCCCCCATACAAACACACTGTCACATGCACAGGGACACACGCGACACTAATGAGAGATCAATTAGTGTTGCCAATTAATCTGCCTGGCTATAAGGCAATAAAAGATCTAAAATACATCATCTTTTCCCTAAGTCAATCATTTACAGCATTTCAGCTATTTATTAAAAATACTTTTAAGATAGGCAGTTCAATAGCATGTAGAAGTGGTCTGAAAATTAAATCAGTGATTCAAGGCTACATAGCCAAGTTTAAAATAGTAACACAAATAAAAATATATTTAGCAATCCAACAAGTCTTACTTGCAAGCTTTTTTAAACTTGAGAAACAGTCACTCCAGATTCATATGCAAAAAATGTACAAATGGAAATAATGCTTTACCATGTCACTTGAATTATATCAACTTAAATCCCCTACAATAAGACTGGCAGTATAATGAAGTTATACTTTGTGCCTTTAAATGGGTAAAATTATGGGCTTGTTACTGAAAAGTACAACATTTAGCTTTAGCTGATCAAGTGTGAACAAGCTAACCAGCCAATCAGCCTTGTTTAATACAAATGTCAATATGATATATATTTCTATTTTAATATTATATATACATATATTACAGATTTTGTAGGTTCTCTCTTCTCCCACCATGACTTGCAGGCTCCTCCAGATAGCATGGCTAACATTAACCAGACCTGAGATCACAGCTTAAGCTCAGCAGTTACCTGAGAAAATGTGATTCAATTTGAAGGCCACCGTTAGCCTAACTGGTGACAAACCACACACTGATGTCTTATTTTACGTCACTGGGCAATATGAAATCTTTTTTCAAAAAACATTTTAGTGTTAGTATGGCACAATTCCTAAAACAAGCAATGTTTAAAAGAGCACTGCTGAGCACCTGTGATTTAATCTGTAACATATTATCCCTAGTCCAGCACAAAAAAATGAAAGACAAAGAGATATTGAATCAAGAATCTGAAATGTCACAGGAGGAGGAGGAGAATGACGAAGAGCACCTAAGCAGGAGGCTTGTTAGAGTACTGCGAGGATCTTCCCCAGTCAACTCTCATCAGGCCAGCTGCCTCCTGTGCTCATTAGCACAGACTCTTAAGGAGCTCCTAAAGACTTTGTGAAAAATGAACGCTCATTTGAGAGGTCGTTAATTTGCACTGTTATGCAAATTAGGTGGCAATTAAGCGATAGATCACAAGAGCAGTGCCCATTTATAACAAGTGAACAAGCATTATGACACAGTCAGATGGTGCTAGAGAGAGCTGAGGCTACATGGTTTGCCTGCACAGGTCCAATGTACCATCTTAGTCTGGAAAAAAAATATTACTGTGCCTATAATGGGTCTGGATAAACAGGTTAAATTTTGTACCGGTGGTTTTGCAGGAGAAGATCCTTATTTATATGTACATAAAACATTACATGTACACACATAAATGAGTACAGTTATTACAAACTCATACTGACACTAATCATCCTCCCAGAATATGGCTTTAATCTAGATTAGCCAACAGCACTACTACATCAATCCATCTATCTAGACTGATGACAAGCACCACAAGTTAAAAAACAGCATGAGTTTAGCAGTATCTGTAATAACCCAAAGCATGCTGCTAATCTTGGGGTGGGTAGTGAATCCCCCCGCCTCCACCAGGCCTGATGTTTCTATCTCTCCCCTGCATTTATGACATGGTGTGAAATATACAAACATAATGTCTGGGACAGCAGTGTGCATTACTACAAAGGGCTGGAAGGCTCCCATCAATTGTAATTAATCCTTAATTAGTCTGGATTAGGAGCTAGGCTTCAACACACTCCCACCCCACCACCACCACCAAACTAACACAATCCAGCTGAGACCACATTTACATATCTTTAATTAAAGAGACGCTGGCTTCCTCTAAGAGCAAAGCATAAAAGTGGTGTGAGGAGCACAGACATGCTGAGAGGGGAGGACAGATGAGATGAAGAAACAGGAGTCCACCCTACAGGTGAGCCTTGACCAATACTGATGGGTCACTGCGCATTTCACAGTTACTTACTGTTGGGCACAAATTGCTAAGAATTTGGGGATCCAAACTAAAGCACACGTGTCCAAAACATGGCAGCTTTCCTATCACGTCACTGTGGTCATTTAAATGTCAACAGTGTTTGTCACCAATATGTGTGAGCCCACTTCCTGGGTTTTATCTGCTGCCATTTTAAATCTAGTAAATGACCCCAGTGAAATGCAGAGCAAATTAAATTTTTCTTTGTTTGTAGTTTCATAAACTACCATCACTGTTTTCAGCTATTAAGCAACTTGACAAATGCCTGATCAATGTCAGGTGAGTGAGACAGGCAACCAAAAAAAAAAAGTATGATTTATTACCATGTATACATACTGTGCTACTTGGTGTTCTTGAACTCCTCTTCCAATTAACCTACTGTTCTGGCATCACAGTGTTAAACTGTGTTTGGCAAACTGGATCAGAAAACAATCCTAGAGTGGGCATTTGTCCTAATCTACCCATGTTCACACAGCACAATCCATGCTCTTTGTCAACTACTGAAAACTCTTATATCTAGTCATCAATATCTGCCTTGACATACTGACTGACAGCAATCAGATCTCCATCCATGGCCAAAATCATATTGTAGCAGTCTTAATTTCCACTGGGCTTTTCCTATCTTACAAGGCACTCCAGACAGCAGTTCCCTTTTCAATATACAGAAGCCCAGTTCCTACAGGAATAATACCACATGGGGATATCAGTTGGCCCACACATCATTAGGTCTAGGCTGAAGGTTGGGGTTCTCGGCCTCCCCAGTTTGAGCTGGGGGTGGGTGGGTGGTGGTGGTATGTCTGTCAGGACCAGGGGTCTGTGCGATATTAGCCGTCTGCCAATCTAGCTTGGGGAATGGACACCGAGTAATTACTCCTGCTCTTACTGCCTCATCAATCTCCCTGTATCACCCCCGCGCACATCTTTTTTTCATTCTCTTCTGCAAAGGAGCAAGGAAGAGAAAAAAAAAACAATTGAGTGGCAGGACACCACAAAAACACAACAGATTCTCCTGAAAGGCCACTGAGGCAATCCTGCACCACTGCACAGTGACTGCAAATATAAAACAGACTCTTTAAAATAAATAATCTCCAGATTTGACAAAGTGAAACGTTGGTGTGACTTGCAAAGGTGGATGTCCTATCTCGTTTTAGATCTACAGTCATAGTAAAACTGAAAATGCAGGTTTGGTAACTTCACATTCTCTCACAAACTATTTTTATCTTGTTACTGACTTTGGCTTAAAAGACACTGTATGCTTTCTCTCATAAAAATATAATAAAATACTTCCCTCAGGTTCCTAACAACTCATAAAATGTTATGGCCCTGTTCCAAATTGGGCTCTTCGAAACCTAATAATTAAGTTGCTTTAATGAGGCATGTGATTCACTAGACTTCATGTACTGTACTCTGACAAAGTCAGTGGAATACAAAAATTTAACATCACTCGTGTGATGCTCAAAACGTTTTTCATAACTGAATAACTTCTGGTATGTGATGTTTTGTCATCTTTCACTGCTTCGAAAATAAAAATATACACAAATTAAAATGGGATTTCTAAACAATAAAAAAAGTTAATTGTTTATTCTGGATGTAATTAAATGATACATCAGTTATGTGTGACTTATAGTGTTGCATTGTTTTTACAAGTGCAATCATGCCATGTTTCAATTAATGCATTTGGTTATTTAAATGGAATTGCACTGCATACAGATAACTTAGGCAAGGCCAGTAATCACTGTAAATACAGGTCATAATTTGATTAAAGAAATTAAATTGTCTGTAAAAAACATCACAACCCCAATAAGCTGATTTAACATATAAAGTTTGGTTGCTTTCGCAATGGGTCATCAAGCTAAAACAACAGTAGACATCCATTCAGATAAAACGTTACACTACAAAGAATTGCATTAGTGTTTTGGTACAGGTTACAGGACAGAAAAAATATTAAACACTTTGAAGGCTTATTAAAAGCCAAGTTTACTCTCCTTTGCGGTAGTACTGTGCAATGCTAAGAAGTCATATTTTCCCCTTTATCACATATAGACAGTGGACAAATTTATGGAGAAACCAACATAAAGTGTCTTTGTACTGGAGCGATGAACACCATTCATCCAAAAGATATTCCCTCATTTGGTGTTTGGATGATAGAAGTGGAGACGCCGTCTAACACGTCAGTCCAAAATCTCCCATAGATGTTCGGCTGGGTTAAGATCTGGTCACTGAAGGTCATAAAATATGGCTCATATCATTCTCATCAAACCAGTCAGTGACCCCTCGTGCCCTAGGGATGAGGGCACTGTCATCCTGGAAGAGGGATAGGCAATGATTTTTGAATATTCAAATAGTAATTAAAATTGGAAAAAAAAAAATCTAATATTTCATGCGACTATGGTTTTGTCTTTAAAAACAAAGAGCTGCTGTTTTCCCTTGCTTTTACTGGTGCCTGGAAATAACGTGACATTAAGGTCAGTATCATTTTACTACAGGGCCAAATACAAACACCAGAAACATGCAGAGACTACAGCCGTCAAAATGTTCTGTGTGGAACTTCGTTGAGAAAAACAAAAATGAGGTGCAGTGCAAACTCCACCAAGTTATGTTAGCATATCATAAATCAACAACTACACACGGTCGAGGCATCTAGCAGAAAGTGGGGCGTGGTCTGCAGATCAAAAATCAGTGGGCTTTGGCACATGATCGATGTGCAAAGCAACCATTGGCCCTCATCACAAAGATGATAGCAAAGGACATGCTAACCCACGTGTCAAACTCAAGGCCCACGGGCCATATCCGGCCTGGCGTACAATTACATCCGGCCTATGAGATCATTTTATATATCTTTTTTTTTTAATAGCCTGGCGATAAGAAGCACCGATAACACACAAACTACAAATCCCATAATCCTGCGCAACAGCTGCCTTACTGAACGATAGGCTACCTGTGATCATTCCCACGTCGATTACGTCAGATCAATCAAGCATCTGTTGATGTATACAACCCTAATTTCAAGTTAAAGCTAGCCCCTAACAATGGCCAAGAGAAAAGTTGATTCTGAAAACAGAGCCTTTCTAAACCGGTGGGAGGCTGAGTATATGTTTACTGACATTGCCGGTAAACCCATGTGTCTTATTTGTGGAGCTAATGTGGCTGTAATTAAGGAATATAACCTAAGACGGCACTATGAGACAAAACATCAGGACAAGCTGAAAAACATGAATGGAGAGCAGAAGCTACAGAAGGTAGAGGAGTTGAAGAGGAATCTGACATCACAGCAGACGTTTTCACCAAAGCAAAATGACAGTGAAGCTGCTGTGAAAGCAACTTTTACTGCCGCAGAGGAGAAAATGAGCCCGGCCATTTACCGAGGTTTCGAAGTTTGAGGGCATTTGTTCAGACCACTCATTTATTCAGGGTTTTTGTTTAATATGTCACCTTTCTGTATCTTAATTCATAATTAATTTGGACAATATATAAAATATACAGAAACAAATCTACTGAAAAACTAAAAAGGTTTACTCTGAATATATCTGAATTTTATGATTTATGAGAACACTGTAAACATCTAACTACATTGGACCGTTTGTGCTCATTGATAAGACATTACAAGCTTTTCTATTAATGTAACCAAAAGTAGTGCTTGGAGAAAAAAAAAACAAAAAAAACAGAACGGGAGTATATTGAGTTTGCTAAATCTCACCATTCATCCATCTTGTCAAAACATTAATAGAATGTGATAATGCGTTGTCACCTAGCTGCTTCACCAACATACTGGCTAAGTGCTGCCGGCTCTGCTCGTGGGCATCCACTGTGAGATTTTGGTTGTTAGAAAAATAAGAACTTCCACCCAACATCAGTAGATCAAATTAAACAAACATAACAGTAATAAGCTTAATTTTCAGCCTGTTAGGTATTTTTAGTCAGATAGATATTGGATAGATACTTTATGTATTAGAAATGTTTAGTGGAGATAGGATGTCTAGTTAGACTGTTAAATGCTTAGTCATGCTTATGAGTTTCTACAGGGTACATCTGGTCAAGGATAACTAGAGAGAAGAGTTGATGACTGTCAGCAGACAGGATGTTTAATATTATTATTATGACGTGTATAACTGTAGCCTTAGCCATAATATGTTCTTATGTTTAAGTCACGACATGTTACTAGA
>NW_018127985.1:1763077-1768635 GCF_001952655.1 Monopterus albus | reverse complement strand
CCAGCTGCAAAGCTGGCAACAGAGACGTCCCGGTTGACGTTTCTGTGTAGTATGGGGCTAGCCCAACCGAGGGGATATAATGTATAGGCCTGGTGGGTTCAGGGTCTTTCATCTTACATCTGCCTGCGTGCAGTTTGATGGTGCAAGATACCTGAGCGTGTAATGTTAATTTTACCTGTGATCCTTTCAATAAATCAGCACTGTTTTGAAGTTACTTGGACTGTCTCGTCTCTTAGAGTTAGCAATGTTAAGAAGAACCAAAAAAGTCCTGCAAGCCCAATAGTTAACTCATTATTTGAAGAATGCATCTGCTCAAAAATAAAATAAAACCTCTCCAATCAACTCCAGAGAAGGGTCAAAGAAGGGAGAGAGGCAGAAGACAAATAACCAGTGCCCTAGACACATTGTTAGGATGCTGGCATAACTGGCCATCTAACAGAGCAATTAAATGGCTCAAGTTAATACCACATTGGATACAGGCCATCAGGATGTCCTTGTTCTTAAACCCTTACTACTGTTGCATGGTATACATGTCCCATATGAATGGCAATGTACAGCATATCTTAAGAACAATGACAGATGTACTGACTTAATCATAAGAGGTGACAAAGCAAAAAAAAAAAAAGTATATTGCTGTTTCAATTCCAATAGAAAAGTTTTTATTTCCACTTAAAATCTGTCTAAAACAAACAACAGAATATTCAGTCTTGAAAAAGAGGTACATGAGCAGGGTGACAACAGAGTGACTGACAGATTCACCGTCATGTGCAAAGCATCAGGAATACAAACAAGGAGAAATGCCTCAAACATGCCCAAACTACATGAAAGTAAATGTAGTGGCTTGTGAGAGATTTTGGCATAAACTGTCCCGTTGCACCAAGAGCTATTTTTGCAGCAAATACCCATGAGAGTGAGGGAGAACAGAACTGAGTTGAAGCAAAGCCACTGGCTCCAAACTTTGATCATTTCCTCTCTCTTCTTTTTTGAATTGTAGCTTTAATAAAGTATTAACAAAAATAAAATTTCACACACATGGAGGTCATGTTTAATGTGAAAGCTCAGGACAATGCAGGCACTGTTGGGGAGGGGGGGGTTTACTGGCATTTGCGCAGAACATTTCCTTTACAATGAAAACAATCTAACCAACTGCAGCACTCAAAGGAATTCACCTCCCATCCCCCACACCCACCTCCCCTCCTCCACACCACCATTACATTACCATATCAAAGCCCCGAGTTCAGAGCAAGTCTTCTCTTTCAAGAATGGGAATGAGGCAGAGGAAAGGAGGGGGAGAGGACAAGACCAAGGCAGCAGGAGTAGACCCAAGACCGAGTTTGCTTTTATCCCTGTTCAGGGTGTGTGTGTGTGTGTGTGTGTGTATAAGAGAGATGGTGCGTGTACGTGGGTGTGTCAACACAAGTGTATGTTTGTTACTAAAAAAAAACAGACTGCAGAAAATCTGTGGAGATACTAGAGGACTACTGATTGGGTCTTCCACAAGCTGCACTGAAGAGAAGTCAATTCACATTCCAGAGGCACATAATGGGGCCTGCAGGGGGTCTGATGGAGTAGCAGAGAAATGCCAAAGCAGGTACACCGTGCAGCTAGAAGGGCATTACATGGCAGATGGCCAGCACACTACAGGCATAGCCAAATGTCTTTACATCTCCTGGTTCAAGCACAAATCTATTGTTAACCCATCTCCATACCTTTTCTCTTTTTCTGCTGAGCCTACTGTATAAGACCCTCTCTCTAGTTTGCTGGGAGACTAAATGTGAAAATCAAAGTGAATGGCATTAGGGTAAATAAGGCCACTGGTTGCCTGGGAAACAGTGTACCCTGCCCCACTCACTCAAGCCTAGCCTTTACTTTTCTCCAATCACTAGAGAGCAATAATACATTATTGACAAAGAGCCACAACAGGCAGCAGTGCAGCATTTTCAAATTGTATTTGAACAAGAGAGCTTTGCTGTTAGAAGATGCACAAGGCAAGTGAGAGAAGCACATAGAAAGACAAGAACACAGAGAGATTGGCAGAGATAGTGGATTCAAAAACCTATCCCATTCACACCACCATAACCATCAATCTGCCATCCATCCCAGACCTCCTCCTTTGAACCCCACTAGAATCAGTCAGATAGCTGACTCCAACAGCTAATAAGATGAGAACAAGCAGTGTTTTTGAGTAGTTTTGATAAAAGAGCAAATCTGAGATGTTTACACAGGCAATGATTTCCATGAGATCATGTGTAATTTACATTTACTATTATATGTCAAGACAAAGTCAATAGTTTCTTGTTACTTTTCATGTTGTGCTTGGATGAATGCATTGCATTAATACGCATAGCAATTTATTCCCAATGCACAGTTACCTTACACTGCGTGGTGATGTTTTAACAGTGATGGAAAAGTGACATCTCTCTGTACTGAAACAGCATAACAGAATGACTGTAAGGCAATAACCACTGTGGGGTTTTTTCCTATCTGCCTGCTGTCAACTAGCTCCACTATTGCCAAGGTTCAGGTTTGATTTTTTTTTTTAAATCTAATAATTTCAATATAATAGTTTGTCTTACTGGTAGTTCCAATAGCTCCACCTTAACATAGTAAATACTGCTGTGACATTCAACCAACTGTAAAAGCCTGTAGATTGCACCGTTCATACATTTTGTTACATTAATGTTTATCATTTGGATTGACAGGAAGTCAAAAATGTAAAGATAAGCAATGTATATTTATTTTATTCAGGTACTTCAGGTCAAAATGGAAAAGAATTGCAATCTGATACATAAGAAAGTTGTTAGCATGTTCTGCAGCAAGTTCTGCTCATGTATCAATGGCACTGCTCCAATAAGGGTGTTTTCACACCTGCCTTATTTAATCCGGCTGAATAATCCTCTGGTACGTACATTTTCCCCCTTGGTGCAGTTCGTTTTGGCAGGTCTGAACACAGCTATCACATCAAACCAAAATGACAGCACTGCAACACTTGACTTTTGTTTGGTCTGGTCCCATATAAAGTCTGGAGCAGTTCATTTGTGGTGGGAACGTGATCCGACCTCGATCTGGACCAACTATAAGGAGTACTCTGCAAGTTTGGGCTAAGCCGCTCCCTTGTTCCGCTCGGTCAATGGTAGGCGACATGCCTTCTTTGCAAAGTATGAAGAATACTTTATTTTCGAGATGTTTTTGAAGTCCATTAGGCATTTGGTTGACATAGTTTTGTTTGGTAGATTGTCCAGATAAATACAACAGTACTGAGCAAATACCAATTGTACCATATCTCCATGTTGCAGAGCAATTTTTTTCCCATAGGAGTATTTACCAGTACAGAACACAGTTCTTGTTCCTGTGTTTATTCTCCCATTCCTGCCCCACCTTCACTTAACCAATGAGCTGAGGGAACATTCTCACATAATTTGTGTTTTTGGTTCACTTGGATTTTTCTCTGTGAGAAGAAACTGAACCAAGAGGAAAATGGAACAAGTTTACAAACTGGCCTACTGACTGGGACTAGTGCAAACAAACAGCAGGTTTGAAAATGCCCTAAGATTAATTTCAGATGGTCACTGTGAAGCCTGGGCAATGGCCAAAAATATGTTACTAAGCTAAATCAACAAACAGTAATGCATATTTAAGGAAATCTTGAACCAAATCATACACAATACATGCAACTACTTCAGTTCTACAACAGGTACAATCAATACTCAATCAACAGACTTCCAATAAAAGAGTTACTGGTGCAAGGGGAACTGGAGCAAAAGCACATTATATCTCAACTTGTGCAGAATAGAAAATAGAAAGAGGACGAGTGAAGCAGAAACTCACCCGTCTTCTCTTTGATCTCACAGAGAACACTGAAGAGGGCTGGCTTCATTCTGTGACAGTTCAGGGCGTGCTTCCTGTAAGAGAGAAGAGGGAATAAGAGAGGGAGAGAGCAAGGATTACGATAAACAGACCCTCCATCTCAAGTCATTCCATGCTCTCTCATAAATAGGTGGAGGAAATGTAGGCATTATGCATACAGCATTTTAACAAAGTATATTCCAACACAGCAGGACAGGGATATTTTTAAAGGCACTTTCAGTAGCCAAATGCCTTTGTCAGTGCAGAAACATGCCTGATGTGTCAATCTGAACCAGCAAGAGTGATGCTGTCATTTGGACGCTTTGCACTGCGGGACAGGTAATGATGCCAAACCTCAAGGTCATCATTACTGAAGACAAGATTCCAGAGTTAATACATAGTAATCTAATTTCTCCCTGTTGGAGAAAGACCTGTTCCATGAACATAGATGGTGAGTTGATAAAGTTGATTAGGATTAAGTTGCAATTTTAATTTAATCAGAGACATTCTCTTTATTGCCAAACAGGGTAATAGCAATTAAAAGGAGAAAAGGCAAAACTTCTACAGTTCACCATAATCAAATCAGAACACCTTAACAAAATTTCCTGCTAATACACATCCGTGCACCCACACACCCCCATATGACTTACAGCTTATTAAGACTGGAATAATGTAGCAAAGCCCCAATTCTAATATGATCCCAAATGAGTTGACACTACTGTCTCTAATGTGAACTACTGTACTGGCAGTGCACACCATTTCAGAAAGAAAGAGCGTGCATTAGCACATATGGAACTGCATTTTAGTCTGTAATTTGTGAAGCCTGTAAAGTCTATTTTTTCACATTTAAAAACCAATGAAAGGCACACATACAGTAACAAAAGTGTGTAACTAGGCATGCAATACATTATACTATGCCCGTGTAGCTCATAATGTTCCATTGTTATTGAGAGACGTTGTTCGAGTTGTGTTGTTAAACTCTATATTAACTGTGTGGCCATAATTTGCGGTGCTGTTGTAATACTGCATTATCTTATAAAAAATATTTTCGTAATTTTGTGCACCAGCTGTACTTTTAATGACCAGTCCTAATGACAATGCAAACAAGCATTTGAATGTGTTGTGCTGAGATGTTTACAAACCACAATAAGCATCATTTATAGCAAAAATGGGCCTCGGTAGCATTGACTTTGATATGTAATTGGAAAAGTGCAACATACAGTTAAAGTCTAGGTAAAAATGAAAACCAAAACAGCATGAATCCTCTAATTCTGCATGAACCAGAAGAGATGAAACAAGAAAACCTGAACAGGACCCTAAAATAAATCATTTTGTTTCCAAATAACATAACCAACAAAACAATAAAAACAACCACAGATGAACATGATTTGGCTACACCAGACCTCAACACCAATTCCAGTTGTGAATGCCCACTGCAGTAATATATTAGGGGACTACAGGGACTACCAAAATGTACACATACTGAAAGACTGCCTTTCTGTGAGAATATTGAGGCAATATGATGTAAAGAGTTATGTGTCTAGCAATAAATATGTCATTTACTCTACCAATTCTTTCACTGCTGGATTTGAGTTGGGGGGGGGTGGGCTGCCTTCGGCATGGAGGGTATGAGCAGGAGGGGGAGAAGGAGGTGGTCATGCGGTCCTGTACTGACCTGTGCTGGAAGTTGAGTGGCAGGGCGGCCCCCGGCA
>NW_018127985.1:1744268-1763067 GCF_001952655.1 Monopterus albus | reverse complement strand
CTGCCATCCCTCCCCCTGCTCTCCCTCCCTCTGTGGGTTCGTCTGATCCACCCCAATGCGCCGGGGATTCCTCTGGCCAGCATCTGAACATATGGCGACAGGGTGAGAGGATGAGGGTGGATGGTGCGCAGGAAGTGTATTCTACAACACAGAGTTCTTGCGCTGCCCTGGCCACTCCCCATCCCAACACACTGCCACCCTGCACGACAAGGGCGTCATGCTCACGTGGGCCACCTAACATATTAATATGTAACTCATGATCAGGGGGAAGACTGATATGTTGGTGACAAGCCTGATCAGAGTTATGTACTATGTTGATAAAATATGCATATTTTAAGCCATACCAACTGCTGTGTATTAGTAAACATGTCTGCAACAAGAGGCTGCGTGCATGCTGTCTTGGATCTGGACATGTTTTGGCATTTTATTTAGAGTGAAAAGCAAATTAGCAAACAGCCAACCAATTGCAGACTTGGTACTAACTAGTCTGTCAGCTAATATACACGCTTGAGTGCAATATGATCATCAAAATCACCTTTATTGATTATGCTGTATATATGCACTATGCACATGGCAGCATCAAGGATTTAAGCTGCACGTGCAATTTGTATCAAGTCCACTGAATAAGAGAAGGCTGCATTCTTGTTAGTACTAATCCTGCACACATATACCTTACAGAATGCATGTTCTGAGTGGGAGTTTAGATCAATGCATGAATACAGCAAGGACACCTCTGGAACTTCAGAAACAGCCACACCTTTAACTAGCCTTTCAGAATAGTGAGTTAACTTCAAATTATAGGCATGCCATATGATTTCCTAAACTATACATAGACAATTATATTGAAGTTATTTATATTATTATTCAATTAACCACTGTACAACCTTTTGTAAATGGTAGGCACAAGTCACAAGGTAAAGAAAAAACTGGGTCAACAAAAATAATGAACTACAAAAAAAATATCCCACAGCAAAAATATTTGTATTTGTCCCTGAAACAAGACCTGATTAAGTCCTCAAACTTGCACTGAAGGAAAAAGGCAATATCCCAGTGTTCATAGGCTGCGGTATAGCATCATCTCTGCCCCTCACCACCATCTCATTAATAGAAACTCGATTTGCGGACAGCTGCACTCGCATACACATTATAGGAGAATTGATTGCACTCAGCACACAATGAAAAGGATGAACACCAGGGAGGGAGGGAGTGAAAGAGGAGTGAATTAATTAAGAGAACCAGGTGGTCAAATGTTGGGTGGAAAATCACTAGCTAATGACACATCACACTGTGGCCACAGTCTTGCAGTGGATGGTTGTCTATTGTTGAAATACTGAAGCTTCATCTGAAACTGACCTTAAGCCACATGGCAAATGAGTGCAGGGTCACTCGCTCACTGTAGTGCATACTCCCTACTACAATGATATGTAAAAACACCTCTACCACAAACATTAAGTGATGAGTGATATGAATGAATGACTGCTGTCAACACTGACAGTGTTGGGCTGGTACATGGGACAACTGAGTAATACTCATCCTTATCTTAAATGTATCTACTCATCTGCATTACAAATGTTATCCACACTCCTCTGACATTTTAAATACATGTTATTATAATTAGGCAAACCTAATTTGGCATAGTCTGACTAGTAATATATAAAGGTTATGGCAACACAGAGAACCTTATTTCACTTACACAGCACTGACACTTGCAACTTGCAAAATGCACACTTTCTTAAAAAGTATTTCGTATAATGTTGATATACTTCTTGATAGTTGTTCTACAAGCAAATAGGAAGACAACTTACAACCAAAAACTGTCTTCAAAGATGTACAAGTGTTTTATTTTTGCAAGAGTAAATGAAAGTAATACTCTGTCAAGCCAAAAGAACCATGCAACGCTAACACAACTAGTGTTAAGGAAGTCGTTATGTACATTTCACACGGCTAGCATTTGTCACGGACTCTATAATGAGTTTACATTTTTTGTTGACATTTCATTGACAAAAAAAAAATGTTATCACCGTATTTCGACCAAGTGAGCATGTGTACAATTACAGTTTAAAATAACGCACGATCTGAAGCAACAAAGAATCCTTCCTTCAAACAAACCTCCCTTTCAAACTACATCACTGTACTGTAGCTGTTCAAGTGAACTAAACTAAACGTAACGTTATTGGCTTAGCAGCGATTTACAATAAAACGTGAAGTTGCAATAATGGTGTATTTAGGCATTCCATTACGTGAACGTTTCAGAGAAACACTTAAGCCCTTGTGCAAAAATATGGCTCATACAACGCACTTCAGCTTAGATATCGTGAGTGGAAAGTGGCTCTTCGTCTGTCTTACCTGGCCTGTGCTTCGTCCAGGCTTTCGTCGGTGATGGCCATTATTTGCTGTAGGATATCCCCTATATCTTGTTGAGGCTGACCGAGGGACTGCTGTTTCCTGACCGAATCTGGGTCACCGACATCGGGTTGTGGTATTCCACCGAGTCCGGTGAGACCCGTCATCATCCTGGTCTGGTCATCCATACTTTCAAAGAAAACTCGCCGTTTTCCTCAGTCGAAGAATACACACAAACAGCTAGCCTGTTAGCTAGCCAGCGAAGTATTTTCTAAGACAAATCATAAAACACTTCTTACTGTATCCGACAGCGACAATTAGCAAATAGTTTGACGCACTTATCATAAAACAAATCGCACAAACACTTTTACACTCGCTTCTATTTCCCTCTCAAGTCAATAAACGCTGCGAGGCTAACGTTAGCTAACCACCGACTCAAATGCAGCTAGGTTAGTAGCTGTAGCCCAGCAGAAAAGCAGCAAAGACACACATGCACAGACTGTGTGAGCTTGCCAACTGCGCCTCGCACATTTTCGAAAAAAAAAAATTTGAATACGAAAAATATAACAGCACACGAACACTCTCGTCTTAATATTAAACTAGTCAATAAAAAGGGGACTAAGAAGCGAATAAGCGACTAAGCTTTCGGACCGTCTTGCTCCAATCAGAAATCTCCTACCAAAACAGACTACGGTTTGCCATTGTTGTTGATGTCGCGCGATTATGTGGGATGTTCTGGGCTGCGCGAGCGGTGTGCGTTCGCGTTGACCATTGAACTCACCACAGAGCGAGACCCTGCGGGTGGGTTGATCAATTCTATAAAAATACGGCTGCTGATGTACTTACATTACTATAATAGTTGATGTAATGGTGGCAACAGTGCATGAAATGGTAATTTTACAACACTGAGGTCCAGACCCTGTGACAGAATTTTTCCTCTGGATGACTCTTCGTGCACGGCCTTTACAAATGGATAGCCCCTTACGTCATCAGCACTCCGTGTCCTATTATAATCAGTTAAAGCATTTTTCATCAATATAAGGTGAGCTCACCTAGCCTAGCCTACGTAAAAAGATTATTTTCTAAACAAAAATGGAAATAAATATCTTTAGATATTAGGAATAATGAGATCGTGCTCTTTTGGAGCTTAGAACTATAGTGCCCTCCAAAATATTATGGACAAAGACCCACCATTTAGGCTATTTATTTACTTCTGTATTTCATAATTTCATATTTTTAATAAAAATACAATCTGATCACAATAACAATGTGATTACAAAATTACAACCTGAGAATCTGGTTAAAGTGTACATTCTCAGATTTTATTAAAGCGTATTTTAATACACTTTGATATAAATTACAGCAGCATTTATACATAGTAACTCTGTTTCAGCACACAATGTTTAGGACACTCCAATGTTCTGTAGATTGAAAGTAGTCATATTTAGTACTTTTTTCATCTTCTTTGCATGCAGTGAATGCTTGGAGTTTGCAATTCATAATCATCTCCAGATGTGAGGTATCATTTCTCGTGATGCTCTGCCAGGCCTGTACCACAACCATCTTTGGCTCATGCTTGTTTTGGGTGCGCATCCCCTTAAGCTTTCTATTCAGCATATGAAAGGCATGCTTGGTTTGGTTCAGACAGGATGGTTGACTCAGCCACTCAAGACCTATCAAGTTTTTTAGCTTTGAAAAACTCTTTTGTTGCATTAGCAGTATGTTTGAGCTCATTGCCTTGCTGCAGAATGAACCTCCAGAATATGAGTTTTGAGGTATTTTGAACTTAAACAATTAGGATGTATCCATACACTTTACAATTCATTTTGCCACTACAATCAGCAGTTATATCATCAATTATGGTAAGTGAGTCACTTCCTGTAGCAGCCCTACCCAAGCCATAATACCTGCACCACCATGTTTCACATATGAGGTGGTGGATCTTGGGCAGTTCTTTCTCTCTTCCTACTTACCATGATTCAAAGTTTTTCTTTGTTTAATTTGTCCACAAGACCCTTTTCTAGAACTATAATAGCTGTTTCAAGTACTTACTTGCAAACTTTAGCCAGGTCATTGTTTTTACAGTTAATCAGGGGTTTGTAACTTGCAGGGTAGCCTTTGAATGTATTTTCATTTAGTCTTCTGCAGAGAGTTGTCACTAGCAAATTCACGCCTGGTCTGCTGAAGTGTTTTTGATCTGTGGTGGACAGGTGTTTGGGAATGTTTTGTTATTATCAAGAAAATTTTTCTGTCCTCTGTCTTCCTTGGCCTGCCAGCCCCTTTGTGATTATTAAGCTCACCAGCTCCCTCTATATTCATAATTATGTTCCCAACAGTAGATTTTGGTAAGCCTGAAGTTTGGCCTATGTCTCTAATCTTTTATTCTTGTTTCTCAGTTTGTTAATGATTATTTGACTTACACTGGCACAGCTTTGCTCCTCATATATATAAACAGCAGCAGCAGTTTCCAAGGTGATCGAAAGAGTAGAGGAAAGACAAACACCTGTGAAGCCATCTCCTAATGGTGCCTTGAAATGCAGGACTATGTATAAACACAGCTGTAATTTCTAAGGGCACTGTAGCTGTACACAGAGCTGTAAACATTAGAAAACACAGTGCAATAATAACTCAGGTGATTAAGCATCTGCCACTGAACATACCTATGTCTCAAAGGTTTGTTTGAGCAATACATAGGTGTATGAATCAAAAAAGCCACTACTCATGTGTAAGTGTGTTGAACAGAAAAAATAAATATTAAAACCTGATTTGGTTTCTAGTAAGTAGTGCCTAAATGTCAGTGCACTGATATCTGTTGTGTGGGTACACATGGCAATTTCAAGAGCAATATTCAATCTCAAAATGGTCCAACCTAAGAATACCATTCTGTCCTAAACCCCCATGAATGAAACATCCCATCAGTTTTCAGTATGAAAATGTTGACAGCACAGATTGAAAACAAGTGTCCTTGTTTTTTGCAAACTGGGCGATTCTGCTATAGTTTATCACTCAGATCAGAGAGACAGCTTTCCAAGACGAATGGCTGGCTGAATGGATGTGGAGGAGAGCTGCAGCTGCCTCACTGTACAGAGAAGAGATGATGGGTGTGCAAGAGGGAGTAGGACCAAACTGGCAGTGGTTTATGCTGACTCTCCACACATCCATCTACTACAATCTGTAGCTAATCAATCTAAAGTTAGACAACTAGAACAGAGAATACAGTAAATCTAAACAGTAATTGTTCTTTGCATGTGCACAGGATACATGCCACAATTCAGCCATGTTGGTGATTATGCCCAGCAGTGGAATTTAACCCGTTAAGAAAGTTGTCCCTACCACAAACAAAGGCCTGTTCTTATAAATTTTAGGGTATAAACAGAAAAACAAAAACAAAACGGGGAGAAATAGCCATCCATTTCTTTCTAATAGTAGTCTGTAAACAAGGAACCCACAAAGTCAGGTCAGGTTTATCCAAATATGCATTGCATCCAAATTGCTTAAAGAATAACTTCTAATACACCATTTTATGGGGTCACAGAGGCTGTTTGAAGCAACACTTTATCACACAATTTTAAATGAGTAGAGCTGCAAGGGTTACCACCTAACCCCAAAGTCTATCACTGTCAGTGGCTTTGGTAAACTTCATGTTTTATTGTTGGTGATCCATTTAAGGATCATTTCTGTGAAACATCTATTCATTTGGATGCTAAAGCTGCCCTCCTCTCACCCCACAAGCATCAAGCCTCATTTTCATCTAAATAAGAATCGATCTCTCCTGCTGTGCACCATGCTTCCTTTCTCACAACTCTCCCGGTCACAACCCCACTTGTCCTCTCTTTGCTTGTCCCTGTGCTCTCTAGTCACTCTCCTGAATACAATCACCAGGAAAATTCACTCTATGTTAGAGATCATAACTGCAGAGAACAGAATGTCATTCATTCTTATGTACAACTGGCAATGGGGTAAGAGGGTTTGAAAATTAATGAGTGAATGGGTCCATGAGATGGGAGTGATAGCAAACAAAGCTTTGACTGACTGGTACAATGTCAAAGCTTCGTTCTGCATCAGTGACCCAGCCAAATGCAAGAGATGGGGGTGATTCACTGTGGGGGAGGGGCCTCCTCCTGAATGGTCAGGGGACACTGAAGTGAAATAGATGCAGCTTCAAAAAGAAAGTAAATGTGACTAAAGATGAGCATGCAAAAGGACTGAATAAACTGAACACTGTAGGCAAACTACAAAGCAGAATCCTTTTATTTTAATGCTTTCCTGATGCAAATGGAAATTTGTATATATATAAAAAAGATTTTATATGTTTATGATAATGACAATGTATACTAAAGTATTCTGCCACTGTGAATAGGCTTAACCGCCTTTGCAGGTATTTATAAAATACTAGTAATCAAACTACTTGAAAATGTCACATCAAATACATCCCATGACTTCCAAGTATTTTTTTTTTTTGCAAACAAAATCAGTTTTGGTTTCCAACATGATCATTGCACTTGAATAGTTTAAGATAAAAGATCATTTTTAACAGGTTATATCCAAGAGTTGGGGTTTTTTTTGTATTTATTTTGTGAAGAATGAAAGTAATCCCCACTGAGAAATTAAACATTCCAGTCACTATACAAATTACCAGTGAGACAAACAAGAAACAATTAGACTGAATTATACACTCACCAGCCAGTTTATTAGGTACACCTGTACAACTAACCATATGCACTTCAGTGGAAACACCTCATGTTCAGCTTTAACATTTGTGTTTATGAAGTGCAAAATGCCAGTTTTTGGTGAAACTGTCATCAATGTATAAATCCAGTTCTATGTTTATTATTGAGACCACAGTTAAAGGTGGTGTTGCACTGGAACCTCTCATGTATGTGGCTGGGGAGGATAAAAATATAGACACCTGTAAAAAATAATGCAGTCCAGTATAACACCACTTTAATTATGGGCTCAATAATAAACACAGAATTGGATTTATACATTGATGACAATTTAACCAAAAACTGAAACATTCTGAGCTTCATAAACACAGATGCTAATGCAGAATTGTTGCACTGAATTGCATACAATTGTAATAAAGTGGCAGGTGAGTGTATACAAGCTATAGAAGAATATAAAACCAATAACCTTGCTACATAGGATGCTGGCAAAGTTTTCTGAAACATCTGTCTGTTTCTTAAATTCTAACATCTGACAGTCTGGGCTTAACAATTGCATGCAGTAGATCGTATGCATTTAATTAAGGTTAAACAGAAAAATTTACACTTGCACTTCACCACCAAGTTTCTCACCATTTTGTATAGCCAGCGATTGCCACCTGCTGGTCAAACTTGGATTACCTGAAACTCTATTACCAATCCCACTGCTGACATAGAAAACATATATGGAGTTTACTTTATGTAAAAAAGAGACAACAAAAGGAAAAGAAATTTAATGTCTCCAAATCACATAGCAAAATTAACTGAAAGTACGTATATGAATTCCATATACAAGTCATACAGGACTGACTAAAGGGTTGACTGCTTGCGTACGCCCCCTGCTAGAGTGGCTATGTGGTTCCTGATGAGATCAGGTGAAAAATCTTGGAATCCTGCCTCTGTCGCTGGTACAAAAGTAGGAAGTAATCAGATTAAATGTTAAATTGCCAGATCATTGGTGAAAGTACAATAATATTCCATGGAACAGATGAAAGACAAATAAAAACATTACCCAATTGGCCACTGGTCTCTTTCACAAATAACTGTGACTGCTCCATGACGGACAGAAGCTCTCTAACCATCTTACACTGAGTGTCCATCTACAGATAAGAAACAAGCAACTCAGTACATAACACAATAAAGCAGATCAAAATAAACAACACATATGTGAACTGTTTTACAGCAGCAGCCATTTAAGCAGTAGGAGTCAGTGTACTTAAAACCCCTTAAAATTTGATCTTCATAATAAACATTTGTGACAAAAACATGCACCAATGAGTTAAGTTTAGAAAAAAACATCCATAGAATTAAAAATACAACAGTGAAAGATTCAGATAGGCTGTTTTATCAGGGCTGTAAGGGTATAGTTTGGTCAGTACTGTCTGAACAGGCTGGCAACATAAGCACACAGCTGTCATCACACTGTCATTCAAATGTTGCTAAACCTGGACTTGAGCACTGCGATATGTGACATCAGCTGTTTTTTTTTTCAACTGAGCTCCACCAGACAAAAACACAATTACAGAAATATCTCGTGAAACAAAAAAACTGTTGCAACTCTGGCAGAAAATAATCTCCTTGTGTGACATTATTACTCAGAAAAACTGTTTTCAGTGCTAGTTGTGCTATTGTTATGTCTCACACTGAATGCTATTTTTCACCTACATAGCCAAATTAATTGTGATGGCTCAATAAGAGAGGTTGAATGTGTATTATTTGATCACTTTGGACTATTATAAATATTCCTGAACATCACATGATGCAAGTTTTATCCAATTTCTTGTGGACAGTATTTAAGCTACCTGTAAGTTGGTAGCTTGCATTTTGTGTTTCATCACTCTCACAGCTAAGTACACTTTCCTGCATTTTTTTTGGTTCTAGCTTTAGTATTTTACCATACAGCAACATAAAAATTGTATATACAAGCAATGCTGTAATTAAAACATTTTAGATTTTGATAATATAATCAATAATTTCTAGTAGTGACAAAAATTACTTTTCATACGTACGGTCACTGCCACTGTGTGAAGCATGGGCTGCTGTCTACAGAGGAGACTGTGGTAGTCGGGTTTACTTTGTATGAAAAGGTACTGCGACGACTGGGCCAGTGATGTAGAGTCTAATGATACACCTTTCTCCTGGCCCTGCTCCACTTTCCTGAAACAAATACAGAACACATTACTGACACAAAAAACAGAAGACAATATTGACACACTCTAGCACAATATTGCTACAGTATTCCTCAGTGACAGTATACATGTTCACCTTTTCAATTCCTCTGCTTTACTCTGGTGTTTGTTCAACAGTGCCTTCCAAGATTCACTTTCAGCTTGGAGCCTAAACACAACACAGGCCAGGAATAAAAAGACAGAACCTCATGTGATAGTTCACACCATCTGTGTTTTTTTTTAAGTTTGAATGTAAGGTTTGTATGAACACTCCTGTGTGTGCATTAGCAGTATTAAGTAAAACATGCCTGTTGATTGCCTTTTGGATTTTTTCCTTACCACTCAACCCAAAAGGATCACTGGAATTGAAAGAAAATAACAGAGGCATAAATGCAGTCTAAAATATCAATTTGTTAGCAAATCAAATACAACTAATAATCAATTTAATATATGCAAATTATTGAAAACTTTAATACCTGTCTGCACTGGCAGGGAGGTGATGACCCTTTGGTTCATTGTCTATGTTTTTAGCCAGACAACTCCAGGCTTTCATGTGCTCAACTGCACCATGGAAGAAGAAGACATAAAGATATCATTTACAGTGAAGACTTGTACGACAGCCAGAGCTCTATGAAATTTGTACCAAATGAAGCAGTACAAGCACGAACCCTGTTTTTGAAAAGACTGCAATGAGGTATTCGGCACTGACTGGAGTGAATTCTGTGTTCTTTCTATTGCCAGCTAGAGAAAAAGCAGAGGTGACAGATCATTAAGGAGAAAAAACTTTACAATCTATTCACTGGTTCTAGCATTCTCCTAGTAAGTACTTCTTTACAAGATCTTATGTATAGTGGGTAGTTACTCCTGAATAAAACCATAACATTTGATATCTCTAAATTTCTGAATTTAAATTTTTCACTAAATCTCATTCTTTGCCCTTATAACTTTACCAACAATGCAAAATTTCCATCTATTCCTTGAAATCCTATAAATGTAGCCCCTTATTAATGTTTTCATGCTGTAAGTAACAGAGTGTTTGTCCATTCATTTGTTAAACATCAACTCTATTTCTAAACTAAGTTTTTAGTCAAGTGAAAAAGGTCTTCACATTAAACAGGTAATACCAGTGACTTGAAAAGTAACATACTCTGGCAGCGTATTTAATTTTTCACATTTTCATTTTGTCGTGGTTATTTTACTGCTATACTTATGAACCTAACATACTCACAGTCATTGAAGCCTCCAACAATTCCTTGAATCTCTCTTGCTGGGACAACGATGTACTTATGCTTCTGCACAGAACTATAATAAACATAAATAGGCATTTATACCGCAAAACACAAATACCTTTAAGTCTTCTTTACAAAGGGGCAAAGCATCTCACCCTGATATTGGTTTGGAAGGATAGGGAGAGAGCGTCGGGTTATGGTAGCTCTCCTCCAGGATTTTCTCCGTGCATTGGGGCAGACAGAGGGACTCAAAGGTCCCTCCGCGCTTTCTGTCTGCATTTCTTGTTTGTCTGTCTCTGAATGTGCATCCCCTGTTTCCGGCGTCTGTGTGGTGGATGATAGGGAGTCGGAACGGGGAGATTTGCAAGCGGGAGCTGTACCGGGGCTTGTGGAAGAGCATCTTTTCAGTGACCGCTTCACTGGGTTCACCTTGGAACACAGAAAATGAACAACGTAGCGGTGAACCACTGTAGCAGGAGTACCTCATTAGCGGAGATTGTTAGGTTTGCTAGCTACCGTAAATGTCCGTAAAATGTAGCCTCATTACCTCGTTTTGGGTATCAGCAACGGCAGCACTTCCGCAACTGCAATATATTATTTTCTGTTAATTTTCAAGCTACTATTAATGTTCCATATAGAGAAAACAGTACAGTGAAATACCATGTTTTAAATCTTTGATAAACACTAACGTTAAAACGGTGTTTCGCTAACACGCTTATCACATAGGTTAAACACTTCATTTCAACTCAGTTTTATTTGTATAGCGTCAAATCACAGCAAAAGCGGTCTCCGAACACTCACAAAGTAAGGTCTAGACCTTACTGTTGTTATTATTATTATTACAGAGGAAAAACCCAACAAATGCCCCTTGAGCAAGCACTTGGCGACAGCGGAGGAGAAAAACTTCAGACCACAGAAATACTTTATTTTACTTATTTAGTTGAAAAAAAGCTTTTACCGTTTATGTATTTTCTCACTACAGCACAAGCTTTAAATGTTAAGTCGGGTGTCGTCACGGTAGATAAAAAGGTACAAACCCGTCTTGTCCATTTTCGGAATGTTTTTCCGCCATTTTTTTTGTTCAAATGCTTTTCTTCACGCGCCCAAACAAGCCAAGCGCCTCTTCTAAACTAAGCATCATGGGAAATGTAGTGCAATTGAAAACTACAAAGCAAATACAAGAGCCTTATGTTGAAAATTTAAAAATTGTCGTATCTCAATCAGAGTATGTTCCAATTTTACTTCAGGTGCAACAATAAATAAACGTTTTCTTAGAATGTATATTAGAAATCTCTCTACCATGTGCTTTCTGGAAAGACAGATGAAAGAAACCTACATAAAACTTTCTGTAGATGCCTGTCACCCATTGGGAGTTGTGTGATTTGTCACAGATCTTCTGAAGTCTTGGTTATGTGACACTTTAATTAGAGGATGTGCATGGCAGCATGTTCACTTTAAAAATATACACAAAGAAAAACAAGTTAGAGGCTTTAGGATTGTACCAATTTAAGGCCACAAAGTGGAAAAATAATACAATAGCCAGTAATGTTCTTAAACACATTTAACAACTTAGTAATTGACTACTTTAGATAATTAAATGTAGGCTAATGACAGAGTTAAGTGAGGTGGCCTGTGGTGGTACTCTACTTCTGATCCCTTCTTGATCGAGATAAGAGCAAGCAGGCATTGATTTGCTGGTTCAAAGGGCCAATCCTGGCCCTGATCCTCTTTGTACACACTGGGTGAATTTTTGATATCTGGCTTAGGAGTTTTCTGGTGGTTTGGCCTCCAGAGTTCAAGATGTGCTCAACCAATTGACCTCCATCAAGGTATTTCCCAAGTGCATCTAATTTCGGTTCAGTATACTGGGACCCCTAAAGTGTTCCTCCATTAGGTTAAAATCAAGTCTTCCACTGAGATTGAAATTATGAGTACTATTTTCTCATCATTTCAGTTACTATGCTCGCTCTTTGTACATCCTCTGATTTACAACATTAGCCTATGACTCCAGCATTCCCCTGAGAAAGACCCTATTTTATACATCCATGATGGGATGTTTCCTGACCCCTGAATGTGAGATGCTACCATATGAACATATATAATCATATCACTAGTTCTAGTAAAAGTCCATGTTTGCTCCATTTGAGTGTTTGAAGAAGCTTTTTCAGTTTTTAGTCAGTCAGTAGCCTTTTTCTATTTACTAACAAGAAAAACAGGCCACAGTTGTTGATGTGCCTGGATAGTCAGTTTCTCATAAAACTACTCGGACATGAAATTCTTTTGACTCTACTGCACGTACAGTATATTATGTTTCCAGAAATCTTTGTGTGTTCAACACATCATTAGTAGCCTGGTGTAATTTGTGTGATTACATCACTGAGAAAAAGACAGAATTATTAACACTTTGGATGTCAAGGTTTCTAGTTCTTGAATACTTAGTACAGTACCTGATTTAAAATGCAAGGGATTGGATTTTTTAAGGAAAAAGCACTTTTTATGTTGCTGTAATTTGGTAAGTTTGTGGTAAGGCAATTTAAAATACAAACAGCAAAACGTTCACTGATCACACAAGATCAGCATATGTGGCAGTTAATATCAGATGGTAAATAAACTCTTAGCTCACAGGCTGTTTTCAGTCTTTTCTGTGATCATCTTAATGAGATTGCACATTTTTTGAACAGTGTCATGTGTCTCATGTGGCAAAATGTTTCATTAGATGAGTGTCTTGTGTACAGCTGCACTGTTTTCTTATACGCTGATCATTCTTGACTTACCTATTTCTATGAATAGAACAGTTCATGACCAGCTGGACATGTTCTTCCTTTCCGTGCATAGACACATCAGCACTTGTATTCACAAAACACTTGACAGACTTCATAATTTGTATCTGTAAGTCTTTATAAGTCTGTTAGAGATGTTTTTCACTTTTTACAAAATCAAGGAGAGGAATCGAACAAAATCAAAAACACTTTTGCAATTCTCTTAG
Source organism: Monopterus albus (assembly GCF_001952655.1). Lineage (NCBI taxonomy): Eukaryota > Metazoa > Chordata > Actinopteri > Synbranchiformes > Synbranchidae > Monopterus > Monopterus albus. Next base: position 1,749,638 of record NW_018127985.1, on the reverse strand, counting down.
AGAATGCCCCTTTTGTGTGCCTGTATGTTTCACTCTGGGCAGCACAGTCTCACACTCCATTCAATACTGCTGTCTTCATGGCCTTTTGTAGCAGTGGGGCGGGAGAGATGAAGAGAGAGAGAATGTATAAAAAAAAAAGTTCTGAAGAAAACAGAAACAACTGAAATACAGAGCTGATGAAAATAGAAACAAATGATTTAAGTGAGGCAGAGGAAGGAAGGGATACACGGAGTGTACAGTACTGCACGCCATGACTGTCTCAGCTGTCTCGTGTATATCACAACAGCTTTAATTCTCTTCCTCCTCCAAAGTCTTCTCTCCCTTTATAGTTTGGTTGCTAAGGGCAGCGGTTGGCACAGAGTTCAAGAAGGCAGCCTGAGAGTTCCTTTGCCCAGCAGGAACTGCAGGACCCGGTCGACCAACAGAGCGGCGACAAAGTCCACCACCAGTACCTGGGCAATAATCAGTTTGAACTGCAAGGAAAACAGAAGGCTGGTGACATCACAAGGTGCATCATTATTACAATTCTATTAAACAGGATAGTGAAATAATGTCAGCTCACCTCAGTTGGAATGTCTACAAGAGCAAACTGATCATTGAATTCTGGTGAGGAACCAGTAAGAAGTCCCACAATCGCTAAACCTGACAGAGCGATACTCCATAGTAGTGGACGATTTTCTCTGAGAGACTCCATGAAGGGGTGACCCTATCCATTACAACGAGAAATGCTGTAAATCTATTACACTATAAAGAAGGCAGAGACAACAAATAATAATGGCATTACAAATAAGTACCTTGTAGTTAATGGCAAAAGTGGCCATCTGCATGGCCATGGACATTATATACACAGTGCTGTTAATTAGACTGGGTTCAAACTCTTTGTACAGATCTACAAACCGCTCCAGTCTGCAAGACAAAAAGGACAAGTGGAACATTATTATAAAGTATTAAAGTAAATATTAAACTTGTATAGAATTACTGCACTTTACTTTGTCATTCTCCTGCTTTCCATCTTTCTGTAATTTACCTGGGTGGACTTCTGTTTTGTGCCTCTCTGTAAAGGTACACCAGGCTACAGAAATGAACAGCAAACTGAAGCAGCACAGTCAACACTGTATAAAGATTGAAGATGTTTGGTAAGGGCCGCTCTCGAGACAGTGTTTTCAGTGGCTGTGCAAACAGGAGGAAAAAAAGATTCTTATTTGGTTATGAAAAACAGGAGATAAACTAATCACTGTATAATCATACAGAGCCTCTGTTTCGTTGCATAAATTCTCACCTTTGATCTAGAGATGAAGAGGAAGCATCCGGCCAGCAGCAGGCCCTGCAGAGTTGCCTGGAAGTCGCTGAACTTCACCCCTTCGAGGTAGAGTACAGACTGGCTGTAGGCCAATACCAGGGCATTAAGAGCAAGAATCTTGAACATCTGGAGCGTTGTCACCAGAGTACAACGGCCTTGCTTTATTACATGGCAGACTGGGGCCAAAGACAGAGTGACATATTTCAGAAGTGGAAAACAGCTTTTATGTTTGGATATTTGCCAACTTTGTCAAGAGATGAAATTACAAATGTGCGTTACTCACTGCACTGTATAGAGGAGAGTTTGGAAGTGAAAGGGGCTGCTATGGAAGCATCACCCAGTTTCACTACTTGTACCTGATCCTCTTCAAGTTCCCGTAAAACCTGACTGATCCTCTCCTGTTACAGAATAAACCCTGACATTTAGACCAGCGCTCCACAACGCTATAATTTCAATGACAGGCAGATTTATTCTCTTTTGTAAGCTACTAAAAGATGGTTTTGTTAACATCTATAATACCTATGACCTATGAACATAAATGAGTTTCAACTGCCATATTAAAAGGAAAAAAAGAGAACAGAACTGAAGTTTTTGGGAAATTACTCCCTGAAGAGTCAGCTAGGAGGTTCTTCCTGAAGAAATATACCTTTTGCGCTGCAAGCTGCTCCTCTCTCTGGGCCATCACCCTCTGTCTGGCTGCCCTGGAGCTCAATTTGCCTCCTGAACTAACAGGTGGCAAAGGTCTTGATTCTGTTGTGGACACCTCCTTGTCTCTTACTCGTTTCTTTTTTTCAGGTACACGTTCAGGGGCATTGGCTAACAGAGCAACACCTGAGGGAAAACAATACTACAATCACTTCACACTGTTAGAGTCCCACAGGCTGCAAGTCTCAGTGGTTGATAAATCTTACCTATGTGGGCATGTTTGAGAGCTCCGACATCATTTGTACCATCACCGCACATTAGTGTCACATAACCCAGGCCCTTTAGACTAGTGATCACAAATTCCTGAAATGCAATAGACAACCATCTTTATGGTTTATCACTTTCCAAAATCAAAACATCCTTGAAGTTCACCCTTAGATGCATTTTTATCATTATAATTATTGCCATTAATCTGTCATACTCAAAATACTGATTTCCCTAAATGCCTTAACAGCATCCAGAGAAATATACCTGTCAGACAAAATGAGTGGTGTCCACTAGATAAAACGCATGTCTTATGTCTGCACTGTATTGTAGACCTCTGAGAATGCTATCTGTCTAAACTCTGCTTTGTCTGTGATGGCTTTCACTGTGTGACTGGTGAACAATGATGTCTTTGCTCTTTGACTAAGCCACGACATCTACATCAACTATTGTTGTCTGTGACTGACAGCAGAAACATATTTAGCTAACTCCATTGCAGCTGTGGTTTATAAACCTCAACAAAAATGTCATGTTGAATATGTTAAACCAGTTATCCCTAGATGTAGGAGAAAACATGATCATGCCACAAAATGGTACCCAGAAAAGGAGAGTATGCTTTAGGACCTACCTTCTGTTTTGGGCTGACACGGGCAAACACTCTTATGTGAGGCAAGAGGGTGTGGAATAGCCGGGGGTCACAGGTGAGCCTGGCTAGGCCCTCCCCTGTTACACACAAGTCAAACTGGTGCACAAATGAAGAAACGGAGGGAGGGGGCACTGGTACATGTACACTGCCATCAATGGATTCCCACTGCCATTCGCCTGAAAAACAAAACATCAGATACAAAATTATGCACTTTTCTATGTCCTTGGCCAAAACACCTACTGTAAATTGATTACTACAGGAACCTTGTACCCTTTAACTACAGCCTTCTTTCTCTACTAGATTGCTTGAGTAATACATGTAATTTTGTAAAGTAATGTCTCATCATACCCTGATCAGGGCTTGGCTGTAATATAAGCGTATGTCCTTTCTGGATGAAGTGGAGCTCTCTTGCTACATGACATGCTGTTAGAGGGTTGTCACCTGTGATCATCACCACCTGAAAGCAGATGGAGACGTGTTATCCATCTTAAAACCATGCTGTTTGGCTACATGTACACAGTTGTGTGTTGTCAGTCTATTTACATGATGGGATGCTTCCTGGATTTCTCTGATGACAGCCTTGCTGTCATTCTTGAGGGGGCAGGACACAACCATGAAGCCAGCGAAATGCAAGTCACACTCCAAGGCATCACGACTCATCTCCCGGACCTATGTGAGTAGAAAAATATCCACCTCAGCTTCTAACAAAATCCATTTTCCTCTGACAAGACAACCCAAACACATCAGACAATCTCTGACAGGTATGAGTAAAACCAACTAAGAACCTGTTGATGACTGAGGTGTCCCATCTCTTTGTAACCCAAGGCCAGCACTCTAGCTCCTTCACGAGACATTTCCCTGTGGACTTCATCATAACTCGCTGGACATTCTGCAAACTACAATGACAGACATATTAGAACACCACGCTTGATTAGGCTAGGAAAGTGCAGAGGATGGATTACGGATGGTGCCTGTATGTACCATTCCTCTGAGTGTCTCTGGAGCTCCTTTGACAGTTGAGACGTAGCAGAGTTCAGTGGAACCCATTTTCTCATAGGAGGCCAGGACTGACATCCTCTTCAGAGCGCTGGCAAAGTGGAAACGCTGGTGGATCTTAAGTCCCTGGGTTTTTATACCTCGTGGAAACACCTTTTCATCTGGACCAGAGGTGACAACACACCCCAGTAAATATTGTGCTATTAAGAGCAAAGTTGCCCAAATGCATTATCTCAAATTTAGGCCACTAACACATTTTTGACCATGTAACATACACAGTTAAAATGCAAATAGATTTCCCCAGCATTTGAAGAACATGGTTACTTTAAGATGCACTGGCCAATTTATACCACCAAGTTGAATTTACAAAAGGAAAGATTGTACTGCAAGTCAGAAACAAATGCTAATCTTAGAGGGGCATGCATGTAGCCCAAAACAAACATGAGCATACACGTGTTCTCTCACCCACCTGCCACTCCCATGCACATTTAATGAAGGTCTCATCCCTGTACCTTTAGTGAGGGTCCAGTCAGCAGCAGTCAGCATCGCCTTCTCCAGTGGATCTCCAACCAGCTGTCCATCATCCAATGTGACAAGTGAATGACAGGTGGCCACCACCCGATGCGTCTCAACTGGGATTTCAGATACAGGCATTACCTGCTTTCCTTCTCTGTCATAAACACAAATGTGAATGTTAACTAATCTAAACCATAGGAGTTTATACTTTGTGTTTTACATGTTATGTTTGTTAAAGTAAAACACACAGAATGGTGGACAGCGTTTACCTCAGGCCTGCTACTCCTCGTACCACCAGACTATCACTGGTCAGTGTTCCTGTTTTGTCAAAACAGCAAACCTCCACTTTTCCTGCAAATGGTATTCTGAAGGGCTCTGTGCAGAATACATCTAGGAGCAGAGTGAACAAGTGCTGTTACAAGCTTTCACATATAAGCTGCTTTGTTCAGGTCTCTTAATATACAGGGGCGACAAAAACAGTAAAACAACACTGACTGCGAAGGCCGTAGCATATGATTCATTTCATTTTTGTACTCATCACACTATTCATTAACCCCTTGTGACCACTCCCATCCTTCCATCCATTTTCCTCCGCTTATCCAGGACCGGGTCGCGGGGGCAGCAGTCTAAGCAAAGATGCCCAGACTTCCCTCTCTCCAGACACTTCCTCCAAGCCTGGTTGGCTCGTGACCACTCCCATCAAAACATAAATGTTTTATCATAGGATCAAGGTGATGACTCAGAACAAATCTGTATTGAGTGGTAGTGACCCCTCCCTCCAGAAGGACAGATGGACCCAAACCATGTCAGCATTTGCACTGATATATGTCTCTGCTCATTTCTTCAGGTTTTCCTTCAATTTCCTTCAACCCGTCTATATATTCATCAAGCATGTGAAACAGGAGCACACACAGACTTACAAAGTTTAGCCAGGGCAATGAGAGATGTGTTAACTGCCAGAGAAAGCTCTATGGGGAGCTCTGGTGGAACCACCGAAGTGAGG
>NW_018127985.1:1735961-1744223 GCF_001952655.1 Monopterus albus | reverse complement strand
GAGGGAGTAATACAAAACACAAAGATATCTAGATATTACCTATATCTTCACCTCCCACTATTTGCTTATCACTTTCACAATGAAAATGTCAGTATTAAATAAGAATTACACATTGATGAGATGACTCTGTGCAACTCACCTTCTACCCACACATAAACAGCAGCAGCAATGGCAAACACAAGGAGGAAAAGAATGAAGATGAATGTCTCTAGGTTGTTTGCAGTCACTCTCTTCACACCGAAGAGGATGGTCCTTAACAGTTTACCCTGGAATCAAGTTTTGTACACACAGTCAGTACACTTTCACAGCTCACTCAGCATGTCCTACACAGACATACTGTCAAAACAACAATTAAAATTCATGACAAGAAAAAAAGGAGTGTAATAATATAGATGTGACAAGCAGCTTCCTCACCTGAGAGGTGTAAAATCCTGTCCTCAGTACATAGGCCACACAGCCATTGTCTACAGCTGCAAATAAAAAAGCCTGATGAGCTTGCACCGTGTTTTGATGATGAAGGAAAACAAATGAACTATGAAATTCACAGATACAACAAGTAGTATTTGTTGTTGGTAACTGATACATGGAGAGGAATTAGCACTTACGTTTAAGTCCTGCACTAGCCTTTAAAGGGGGACTATGCTGGACCACTTTTGTTCCTCCAGAGATGACATGGAGTCGAGCGTCTGTTTGAAGGTCCAGGACTCGCTCTGGGTCCAGGTCCTCTACTGGCTCCTGCACACCCCATATTTTAAGAAGTTACAACAATACCCCCACAGTAATTACATGCCATTTAGAATAAATGAGGCCTACACCACAAGGTCTGTGCTTTCAGTTCTGTCTAATGTTATCATGTATGTATGTATATTAGTTTGCCTCTAACCTTCATCTGGGGCACAGACTCTCCAGTCAGCATAGCTTCATCTACAATGCAACGGCCCCTGAGTAGCAGCACGTCACATGGTACCAAGTTGTCCTGGGGTGAACGTCCTGTGAAGGAGAAAGTACGCTTTGTAACATCCATTCTATATAAATAAACTCTACTTAGTTACTACATATGAAGCACACACTGACGGCATAAATCTGAGGTTTGTCAAGAGAATAAAAACATTGACAGGAAACCTACCTATTGAGACAATATCACCAGGGACAAGCTCATCACTTGAAATGGGTCTCCACTTCCTGTTACAGTACAGCTGACAAAAAAAAAAAAAAATTAAAAATTAAAATAGGGATGTTTTAAAGTTATGAAAAATACTGTACATTGTAGACAGAAAGTTTATGAGAGTAGTTTTTTTAATCTAACTTTCAAAATGAATATAAGATATTTTAAACATGATTAAGCCTACCTGGATCATGTAGGGCTTGTTTCCCATGCGACGGATCTCAGACATATTCCTCATTTGCTGCTGGACCAGGGACGCCTCAAATGCCACCAGCATGAAGAGTGTGAAAACGCTGTAGTACCAGTACTCATCAAGACACCACAGCCCCACACAGAACACCTGATGGATTACAGATGGTAGATAACTTCACATGGATAGAGACACTTTTACCAGGTCAATTTCACAATTTTTACAATAAGACAAGTAAAATTATAAAGAATCTTTCACACATATATGTACCTGGAAAACAAAAAATGGAGCTGTGGCCCTCTCTCTGAAGAGCTCCAGAAAATCTGGCACCACCATCTCAGCCCGATTGGTGCCATAGCACTTTTCTGCAGCTCTGAGTTCAGCCTCCTCCTGGTAGCCACGCCAGGACTGAAAATAGCCCATTGGGTGGCTAATAGGAAATGCTACTTGACGGAAGCACTTCTTCTCTTTATGGTCAAAAATGTAGCGGATCTTTTGAAACTCAAAAGATAGAATGCCCTCCCCATTCTCATCCTGTTGGTCAAAGCAAGTATTTTCTTAGATTTGTTTGTGTTGGAAGGAGAGAAATCAGTTTATACCTTTTATATTTTTATGCAACAAAATTCTCTAAAAATTCAGCAAAAATGGATTTCATACAAGTGGTAAAATTGAAAGCTGAGTAAAAAGCCTAGGCTTGGTAGACAGAGAATGTGAGCTCTGAGACATGCTCTCGATATAAGACAACTTGTAGCATCCTGAGAGTAGATATGTGAACTGACCTGGTCCCTCTGTAGTGCCACAAGCTCAGCAGAGCCATTGTTAGGTGTGGGTATAACCTTTGCCAGTGTAGCTGTGTTTGGGTCTGGGTCCTGCGCATAGGAATCAACAGGTGACAAATTCAAACACTAACAATTCACAGTTACTTTTGGTAAAGCTGTGTGCTGCTGCAGCTTTGTCCCTCTTAAATGAGACGCCCTGACAAACAGCTGTTTGATCAGTGGATATTAAAATCAAAAAATCCTTTACCCTTATATCCGACTGCAGAATCTACACATGATTTCAGTGCTGATATAAATCTGTTATACAGTAATGTATTTGTAAGATCTAGACTCTAGTACAACTGCTTACTGAGAAAACAAAGAAATGCTGAACATGTCAATTATCATCTGGAACTATCACAGAATTGTAAGATTGTTTTAATAGTGTCATGAAACACATTTTTCTCTTTTCATTTAACTATAAAACCAAACACTAATAGTAAGGTTTAATGAAACACCGTGGAAAGCTATTTGAAGCTTCAGTTTAACCTCTTATTAGCAGGCCAGGAATTACAGCTAGACACTTAACAGGTGGCTTTCCATACTTAAGCAGGTTGCGATCATATCAGTCAGCAATTGTCCTTTAGGTCTGCATGATACATATTTTGTTTCTATATCATCTTCCTCTCCTTAAATTTGGTGAAGAAAGTGTAATGTCAAAAATGTCACAGCTTTTTACACCCTGCTTGGCAGAAAGAAAACACAGCAATCTTCCACTGTCTATGAACATGTTTCAAATAGCCTACATAATGAAGGGTATTATGTCTACTGGTCCCTGAATCAAAATTCCAAACTGAAAGTGAATATAAAAATGTGGCAGTGAGAAGTGAAAGAGCCTCGGAGAAATGTCATTGCTAATTCATACTGGTTTGGTGTGTTTCAGATCAGCACTATGGCTACAGAAGCCACCTCTAAGAATCAAACCCAACACCTTCCCTGCTATAGTGCCTCAGCGCAAGCCAATGAGTCCGAGCCTGTTCCTGGGCGCATGCTGTCCCTAGCCTTTGACCTCTAGTGGGTTCCTCATACATATCGCAGTATTACTGTTGTTAACACAGATGTTTACCTTGGAACAAGTGAGCCAACAATGCGCGTGCACGGACCAATAACCAGAGAGCGCTGTGAGGATGTGCACAATCCCGATAGCTGCTAGCGACAGGAGGCCTGCCTCCGGATACTCAGAGGCACCGTACACCCCTAACCACACATACAGCCAACTCGGATACAGAACGACCAGAAATGGGAGGATGGTGCCGTGTAACAGTCGGGGCCTTCGCCTGTAAAGCGTCACCGAGCTCACCAGCTCGTCGCCAGTGCCGCTGTCATGTTGGTTGTGGTTCACAGAGGGGGCCATTTGTAGCTCACCCGGTCCCCGGATCCCGTCTACAGCCATACTCCCCTCTTTCTTGGCGTCGTTCATTGTGCTTTTCTCACTCCTCTGGCCCCCTCTATCACCCACCACCACCCCGTCGTGCAGTAACCGGTAAAATAGCGATTATACACACGGAGCGGCGCTCGGTCCAGCCTTCGGAGCCCGTTTACTGAATCGCTCGTTCTGTGATCGTGGCTTCCGCATACGTAAACACGCAAAGACGCGTAACGTTCTAGTTGGCTCAACATGGTTGGACCGCAAATATCGAACATCATTATTCTCAATAGAGCTACATCGTGTTGTAGATGTTAAGTGATTTATATTATGTTTGGAAAAAAAACTTTCTTAGACAAAGTATTGACAGCATTCGTCATCTAATACTTCCATTTGGGGATTAATTGGCGAGCCCTTTAATAAAAATGTCGTCATTACGGGGGCGTAGCCAAAGTGGGAGATTGACAAGAACCTGGACGAATATCATTAAAAGAACTATAGCACAATGTTGTATTTCCAACCAATCAGGTATTAATGGGTGTGTATCGTGTAGTTAGCGCACAGACATGGTTCCACATGGAAAACTAGTGTTGTAACCTTGACTGACTAGTGACTTTGTTTGAGAACAGCGAGCAACATGTAAGAATCTTAAATATGGCTTATTACAAAAAATTCCTTATCATCTAGTCCAGACACATTTGATACATATGGATTGTAAGTAAAGACGTTTGCAATAGTATGTGTCAAACTCCATCCTCTACTGCTAACTAGTTTATTCTGTTTAACATTTTGTTATAGCAAGTTGGCTTGTATGAGGCTAATGATAGATTGGACTTGTCTGTAACTATAGACCGATTTACATCAGTTTGTCACCTTTCAGGCAGGCTGCTATGGATATCACGGCCAAGTATTGCCACAAAGAAATGGAGGCATACGGAGCATGTGTGTCCTCAAACCCATCAACCTGGCAGCAAAAATGCCATGAAGTGAAGATGAAGGTTGCAGAGTGCACATCATCACAGTAAGGCGACATTGTGCACCCATTCTCATCCCTGTGACTCTGTAATACACGTCCACTTTCAAACCATATTAATATCTAACCCGTACATTTGTTTTGATAGCCCAGTGATCCAGAAGATCAGACAGGACTGTTCCACGGAGTTTGTAAAGTTTGACCGCTGCCTGAGAGAAAACCAGGATAAACCTACCTCCTGTTCACCACATGTGGCTCGCTTCCTGGGCTGTGCAGAGACAGTGGACCTCAGTGGACTGGGTAAGCCCTTGCTGGAACTGGCCATATACAACTCAAGGCCACAGCTGTGAATGCAAATGATTAAAACATAAAAGAGTGTGCAGCTAAATTTTCCTCCTTGTGTTGTCAAGAGGCATTTAATTACACTGTGTGGTTTGTGCATGCTGAAATATTTCAGATGTGTAATGGTATCTAGGATATCTTTAAAAATATAGATGCAAAAACACAAATCTGGTCATTATGTCAGCAAACTGGACTACTGCATCATCCTCTAGTGGTATTAGTTTAATAGTTTACATATCAATAAATTCCTTTTTCTTTTCCCAGCTACAAATCCAGTGCCTCAGTCATCGTGACATTCATCTTCTGTCACCTTCGATTACACCTGTCCTCCAGAAGCTCAGGTGGGCTGGTTTCACACGTGTCCCAGTCATGTTACTGTTTGTATAGTAACTTTAAAGGATAAGGCCAATCACTTTTTATATTAACAGAATTTTCAATAGACCCCATACAGAGACTGAAACTGATGATTTGCCTCTACTCATGGTTAATGTCTGTCAGACTGTCAGTCCCAGATTAGTTTGTTTGTCAGTGCCACGTCAGATTAAAAAAACACTTCAGGGAAACACACTGGGGGACGTATTTCTTCATTAGCAAACCCCAGACCAGAGCATGAGTAGCTAGCAAAATGTAAACAAACTTGAGTGCTCACACAAAATGCCACACATGTGCAGTTGTCTGATTTGTGGTAACTTCAGGAAATTATGGCCACACAGAACGTTTGGGGCCACATAGTTGAGTCTGGTGTTGCGTTATGAAAAAACATGCCACACAGTGCAACGTTGTGTTTCTCTGAAGTGTTTTTAATCGTTTTTGGACCAACAACCGAGGTCGATCACACAGATGAACAAGCGAATCCAAGACTGACAGCTGACAGACATTAACCATGAGTAGAGGCAATTCATTGTCGGTTTTAGTCTCTGCATGGAGACTGCTGAAAATACTATTAATATAGAAAATGACTAGCCCTATCATTTTAAGATATCGGTTTGCTTCAGTATGACTTATTCGAAAGTGAGTATTTGTCTTTGACAGTAAGGTAGAGGGGATTAATGCTCCAGCACTGAATTTGACAGGTTGTGTAGAATATTTAATTACTGTATTGTTCTTTTTTTCATTTTGTAGTGTTGTGTGCATGTGAAAATTACACTTGTACTTACTTCCCTGTAAGTGAGGTCATTTGGACCTTTTTTTGGAGACATTTAATTAAGGTTGGCTTCAAATTTTTTATTGCATATTCAATCCCTGGTCCAGCAGGATTAAATCTAGGTGAGACTCATGTTTGTCCCTCACACTGGGGACCTGCTCAGAGGTCTGCAGGTCAGAATGTGGCTGTACAGGGCAACTTCCAAGTCTGAAAGTATGTCGCTGTGTGAATGTGATCAGGGCATACCTGTAAAAGAGAAGTGGACCTCTCAGTGAGTAAATAAAGGTTGCTTTCAGCTGTTTAATTCTGCCTTTGCCTGTCCTTGCTCTCTCCTGGTCAGAGTCAGAGTCAAATATTAAACTGGAATGTATCACTCCCACACAAACTCTCCTGACTACCCAATGACTGCGAAATAGGGAGTCTGGGAAGAAAGGGGAAGGAGGAGGCTGTCCACCTCTAATCAGCAGGACTACTGAGAGAGACAAAGGGAGGATGTTGAGTTATGAGCCCTGTGACCACCAAGCAGAACGATCCTTTTCTGGTTCAATTATTAAAGCACTGAAGGGGGTAATGGAGGGGAAATGATTCATTCTTTTCAAGTGTAATATCTTCAGTTCATACCAGATAAGCAAGTGATCAGTGTATCATCATGTATTGTATTTGGGGCAAATAAAGCAAGTGCACCTCAAAGATGAAACTGAAGATTGTATTGAGGATACGGCAACATTACATTCAAAGCACATTACCTGGCAGTCACTGAACAAAAAAGTAAGATAGGATCTCACTTAATACCACATAAATAAGTTACATTCACAAAAGTATCACTGTAAAAATACCAGGAGCCAGTGATCAGAGCCGAACAATGTCGTGAAAGAATGTGACAAGCTGTAGCCGATCACGCACGCCTAAATGAAACAGGTATCACCCTAATCCTATTTTATTCTGCACCACATCATGAGTCGGAGCCTGATGCTTTCTGGAAACACTTGGTATCCAACTTCACTTTGGAGGCTATTTCTTTAGACCTACTTTGTGACATAAATATCATGCTACAGTTTAAATATTTGCTGATTATCACAGAAGAAGGTACAAAATGTCTACCTATTAACATCTAATTTGAGGTGTTTGTGAAAGAAATTATTACAGAAAGTGTCAACAATTATAACACATACTCAAATTTACATTTGGTGTACATCATGTACCCAGTGTACTAAGTTTGGGGAATATAGATCCGTTGGTTGACATTTTCTGTACTGCTTCTGTGCGACTATAAAAGGGAGAAATAAAGTGGTAATAACTTAACCCTGTTTCCTCATAAGGCTCTTCAGAATACCCTGTACTGTTGTCTAAATGCTTAAAAAAAACTTTTTTGGGGTCCATATTATATCTGTCATACATTACCAAAAATCTAAATGTAGTTTTTTTCCTGTTTGCAGTATACATTCTTGAAGTCACTGGGCAAGTTAAACTGTTAATTCTATCCAGCACAATATCCTGAGTTTTAGCTCAGGTTACATAAACATACACACTAACCTGAGAGCAAAATTGTACTCCAGTCCATATACAGTGTTGTATACGTTGCAGTCTTTCACACACAATAAGTAATCACTAGATCTGTCAAAAAAGCAGTATTCTAATTTAACTTAGACCCTTAGCTGCTTGTAAGACCTGCCACGACTCCTAAATACACGTGACTTGATTGATGAATTCACTTTCAACAAGCAATTATTGTCTCTGATTTATGATGATATACATATTAATATGTTTGATACGTGTCTTTTGTTTTTTGTTTTTTTTTGTTGAAAAGTGCCATGAAATGTGTTTCATTGAACAACACAAATACAACAAGAGAAACTGAGGTCCTTTAACATATATTGGACATTTACAGTGTCTGTATTTCCAGCATGTGATTCTTATCTAGGAAAGATGGAACGTTATGCAAATCTGCTGCAAATTGATATTATAACTATGCCTGACTTGTGATGATTTTGGCCAATGATAAAAGCTCAGAAGGGTGTTTGGGTGTAGGCTGTTTCGCCCACAGACATGTCAGTGAACAGACTCGATTAGCTGCATCTCTGAGGTGAAAGGTGGAACAAGATGGAAAAGGGTGAGTGTTTATAAGGGTCAGGAGGTGAAGTATGAGCTCTGCATGGAGTAGAGACGGTCAATGGGGTTTCCCACTCGTCCTGGCAGGAGACTGCCATCCCCTGTTGCCAAGAGGCAGTCGCCAAGGTGACCGAGGCTTCCATCACTGTCCAGGT
>NW_018127985.1:1721241-1735898 GCF_001952655.1 Monopterus albus | reverse complement strand
TTAGTACCAGAAAACAGAACATCTGAAAAGAATATGAAAATAGGCACAAATTAAGCTAACAGACCTAAAACAGAGGAAGTCAGCCTTCATAGTTTTAACTCAACCTTTTCTTTACATTTATTCTTCTTTATTAGAAACTTCAAACATTCTCCTATAACTAATGCAACATAACCCAAAGCTCTGAATAAGCAATGATAAAATACTGAGTGGTCCAGCTATTAGAGTACAGTGTAAAAGGAACCAATGAACTCAGCAGTTTGGGAGGAAGTCAACATTTACTGCAGCTACTTGCTGTATTGTTGCTTTGACTGTCATGATTATAGGGAAAATAATAACAAAATTTTCATTTTGAGTCTTGTGAATTTGCAGCTTTCTGTTTTACCGTAGGAGTGCAGCTGCTCGCTGTTCAGCTGAGGTGGTGTCAGGCCGTGCCTAAACGGCTCTCCGCCATAAATGTTGGGGTCCAGGGTGAGAAGTTGCTGACGTGGCAGAGGATATCCCAGCATCCCATCCATGCCATGGGTACTAGAACCATCTGTGAGAAGTTGAAACCCCCTTTAGTCACAACATTAAATAGTCTAGTCTTCTTCTTGATTCTTTGTCGGCACTTTAGGCTCTTACCCTCGCTGTCATCATTGCTCTGGCGGCCCCCTCTGCTTGGTCCTCTCCTGGTTCCTCCTAGCTTCTCCTGTTCCTGCTGCTGCTGCTGCTGCTGTTGCTGCTGTCGGCGAGCTATCTTTTTCATCTGAAACACCAAAACACGTGCTTTTTTGTTGAGCATGTCAGTGTGTGAGACATAATGAATTCTTCACAAAATATGTCAAGTCTAACCTTGGCTCTCTGGTTTTGAAACCACACCTGCACAACTCGTACTGTCAGCCCAGTCTCTGCAGCCAGTGTCTCTCTCACCTATGAGAGGATTTTTCATTCCATTATTTTTAAAATACAAGCATTACAGTGTGAAACACAGATTGACGTGAACTACAATATAGAATAATAAAGATATGCAAGAACAATGATGGTTTTAAGGAAAGGGAGTGTTTTCTGTCATGCATTTCCATTGATAAAACAAGCTGGTCCACTCACCTTGCGGCAAGGCTTAGCAGACACTTCAAAGGAGGCCTTGAAAGCGCGGCGCTGCTGAGTGGTCAAGATAGTGCGTGGCCGCTTTGAACGCTTGTGCTCTTTTCCTTCATCACCACCCTTCCCCCCACCAGAGCCCCCTCCACCGTCCTCATCCTCACTTTTCACTGCAAAAGGTTAGCAGAACAAATAAATAAAAATAAAATAACAAAAAGTCCAACGTGAAAATGCCATATGGGCCTCAGAAGTGGTTGTGAGCTGTGGCCCCTAGAGAGCTGCTGAAGAAGCAAAACCATTTTGAGGCTGTTCAGTGCCAGTGTGTGCCAGTGCACTGGAGGTAAGCTCCAGATACTGCAGCCTTGTGAAAACCACTGAGCACCTTTGCAGACTGTCTTCAGAGGCCAGATATCAGCACACTTCTGCTATACAAACACAAGGAACATCATCTAAAAATGACAAATGCCATAAACTTTATTTAAAAACCAAGCTATGATGTACTGTTGTGCCAAACAGTTATGTGGTATGTCAATATCAATATCTCATTGGTCACTGAGTCAGTAACCCACTCGGTGCCTGAGATCCGGTTCACTGCATATTTCCTATTCATTGAACAAGGGAGAAGCCTGAGACTTGAGCCGCTTAAACTCCTAATTGCCCTTCAGGAGCTGCTCACTGCTGAAAATATCTATCTGAATGTATTAATGTAATAGAAAATGAATTTCTCTAAGATGTATGCAGAAAAGACAGGCGACCTTTGAATTGACTTTTAACTTGTAACTAACCTACTTTACCTGATTCAGTCGGTGTAGGACTGATAGCAGCTAGCATTTCCCTCTCCTTTTCATAGTCCATACGGCAAAGCAGCTGGCCTTCTTTCAGCACAAACTCATCACCTCTCTGCAGCCGGCGTTCACACTCACAGCAGCTGAAGCAGCCCAGATGGTACACCTGTCCTAGCACGCGCATTATCAGCTCTGAACGTCCGATCACCTGCAGACAGGCGCTGCACTTCCTTACGAACAACCTGGAGACACACCAAGTGACACAGACATTGGTTTAAAAGATACCTACATATATTGTGTCATAGAGTGCAGAAAAAGGTGAAGTAATTAAAGATGGAGACACAGACAAAGGAACTCTAACACATTCACCCTCAGCCCCAATGATTCTGAAGATTAGCATAGTCTCTTAATTAAAGGTTGTATGAACATTACCCAACTCACAGAGTAACAAGGTGAACATCTGCTGAGTGGAATTACAGTAGTTGGCATTTTTATATTGTATTTTTCTTTTCTTCATCGTAACAGTAGATGGCAGTAGTTATCTTATGATAAGAGAGCTGCTTGTTGTGAGTCTTTCAATAGTCATACCTTTAAATATTGAGATCGGTTTGACAGGGTCCATCCATATATCACCCGTAATCGTAAAGGACTGATTTAAAATTATATATAAAGCTTAATACAGAGCCGTTCTCAACTCCATTGCTTTTCCCCAAGACCATTTTCCTTCTTTTGTCCCTTCATCTCTCCTCCTGTGAGAAGTTATAGTCCTGCACTTTCTCTCCTGCCTCACCATCTCTTCACATCCTTATTTCCATTCACAGTGCCTAAGTCTCTGCCATTAAATTCCTTTCAAATCCCTGCTCTCGCACTCAGTTTCCTCCCCCTCCCGCCCTAGTATTTTCTGCCAGCATTCCCAGTTCTCCCTCATGCCCTCCCAGCCTGCCTCCCCAGTTCACTGAAACTAATAAAGACAGGATTAATTAGATTGTTGTTTAAACAGTGCAATGGCCAGACAGACGCTGTAAACTCATAACCAGGGATTGGGGATAGCATGGGGTTAATCTCTCTCCTCTCACTTATGCACACTAAAACACACATAACACACAGAAACACAGACGCTCACACACACATACATATGCACACAGACATTTGCACACACCCACCAAGTTTCAGTATGCCTAGTCTGATACTGGCTAGTTACCCACATTCACCAAACCAGCACCCATCATCATGCTGATGATGCAACACACCTACAATCAGAAAATGGCACAAATACCCCGGATCATAAGAATATCACTTCAACAGGAAGAATTACTGGGCAGCCAAAGGATATGTGTAAAAAGGAGAAAGGTCACCAAAACAAACATAAACCTTTATAAGAAAGAAGGGATGATGACAGGGAAAGGGACAGGGGAGGAAAGGTCAGAGAAAAAGTGCTGAAGCTCCCTGACTGAGTGATAGGAAGGTGTTACTGCCCAAATCTGGAGTGTAAAGAAGGAGCCAGGTCTGCACATTAGAGCTCCTAATCTGTGATTCTGTCCCAAACACAGCTGCTACACCTAATCTTTCTCAATCCATCTGCCACGTGCGCTCCAAATTCCCCAAATGACAGTGTCACTAATTTACAATCATAATGCAAAAACAAGTGTCCCCATTAGCAGCGTTACACACACCTATTGTGAGAGGACCTTTTAAACTAAATGTTGCTCAACCTATTCTCCCATAGAAACGTCACACTGCAGCTTAGAAAGATACTTTAAGGTAAAATATATACAAGAAACTAGATCCTAGTCATAATATTTGGCATCTATTGCACAAAGGAGAGCAATCCCCCTCCCGCTCTGTGCAGCTTCACTCGCCATCAAAACACTTCGGCAGCCTAAAGTCTTCCTTTCACTGTGAACAAAACACAACAGTACATAATTGTCACAGGATTGCTTGACATAAGACTGATGATGTAGCTGGTTAAGTCCCACATTCCCTAATCGGGGTGTACAAAGCACAGTAGGAATTTACTCAACATGGCAAATGAAGGCAACTTGGGGCAACTGCCACAGAGGGGGGTCTGTAAGGAGATCAGTCTAATCCCTCTAATAGAAGTATCATTCACACTGGCCCTGACCAGGGTGTAGCTTCCACTAAATCACTAAGGACATAATGGTTAAAGAGCAGTCACATGAAGGAGATACATTTAGCTTTCACACCAAATTTAAACAATCTTGTCAGACATGCCCACACACTCTAATTTTTATGCTTGGGTACTAGTTATTATATGTACCTTTTCCAGTGTGTCTGAATGCTGTACCTTTTCATTTTTACAAGATTTTTACTCATCAAGCAAATTTTTTACTTCTAAGAAAATGAATAAATACATAAAAATAATAAATATAGACTCTTGCCTGAGTGTAAAAATCTCTATATATTTGCATGACATACAGAGAAGCTTGTTCTTGCAAAGCATTTCAATTTTGATGCAAAAAGTATCACTGAAATTAAAATTAAAACTTAAACCTTTCAGAAAATATATTTTGAAGGTGACTGTTTTTGGCTTTGAGGGCTTTTCTTTATATTCTTAATAGATACAGGATTACAAAGGATAGCACATCAAGTGTAGACAAAAAACAGAACAGTCAGCACTGAGAGCTTGTGATCTACAAAACCTTAGCAAGTTTGGCTGCAGGCAACTTCTTGTGAAGTGTAGTGGATTTTGGAGGGGTTAGGGGGCATGGCTAATTACAAGCTCACTGATTATGAGATCAAATGTAGAGAGGCAGACAAAGGTTAGGTGCTGTAAGAATTAGGTGGGTATAATCAACTCTTTACTTCTTGCTTTATTGTAGATCCAAGGCATACAAACAGAATAACAGAATTGTTGTCATCTTCCTAAGCTGTGTCATGTGGCATTGTTTTGCCTATGAGCTCTGACAAGAACAACATTGTCTGGACCGCAACACAATCGTTGCATAAATATGTATGTCTCTCACAGCAATTACAGTTGCTGTGCTTTCTTTCCTAATTGATGAATATTTATACAGGTACGGGGTTGCTTATATTAATTCTAGGCTTGGATCAGTTGTATATAAGAAAGCCCAGAAGAGCCCAACTTGGAGAGGACTGTGGCTCATCACAGACATACCACCATCACTCATTATGATTTCTAACCTATAGATGCATTTCTATCTCCAAACATATAATAAGCTGAGGTATTCATCTAACAGCTTGTGTTTCCCACACACAGTGGTTTCAGAATGACCAGTGTGTGACGCACAAATATGTGCTTTTAGATTTCCTGAAAATGAAGGTACATCAAGGGCCTCATGTGTTAGTTGCAAAAAAACAAAAAACAAAAAACAAAATTATATGCAACAATATTACTTTTAAGTTGTATTCTGTTTAGTATCCATTTCACAGATTTGTGTGTGTGGGGATGTGTGTGCGCGCACTTTTGGCGGATATTGCTCTGTGAAGCAAAATGGCTCAGAGCCAGGGTTCAGTAATCACATCATCTCCTTTTATTAAATCTCCCCGCACTGCTTCTGTGTTATTAAAATCTCCCAGCATTCCCCACGATACTCGCTATCCCTGCCACCGCTCACTCACTCACACTCACACACACAAATACACACATGTATATATATAGAGAGTACATGTATAGTACAGTCACACATGCACACACACACACACACACACAGTCACATGCACACATAAACACAAATATGCACAGTTTGTGTAAACGCAGATAAGGTGCCTCGATACAAACATCAATAAAACAGACAGATGCTGCCATTTGTGCATCAGTAAAGTAACATCATAAAGTCTTCTTCCTCAATGAACCTTCTCCAAAATTTGTAAGAAGCCATGTAATAGTTGTTATCTAATGACCACGATGGCCTGCAGAGCACACAAGAGATTTTTAGAGGCATTTCTGCAAAAGCACTCAGCCAATGTAAAGGTTATACACGTACATGTCATGACTCTTACTATGAATCGCTCGCACTGATGCCTCTAACATTCAAGTCCTAATGTAATGTAACTGTGTAAAGTAACAGCTAAAAACCTGCAGGATGGTCCTCATGGTATGTGTCTCTGGGTGTGCATGATCTACACCTGATGCTACCAAGAATCAACGCTATGTGTGAGGATATAGATGTGTGTTTGTGCGTGTGTGAGCGAGTGGGCGTGTGTGTTAGTTTAGATAAAACAGTTAATCCCCAGGCCACCAGAACGCAATATCCTGTCTGCCCGTTTCTCATTTCCTGTCTGTCTCTGGCGGAGCGGGAAGCAGCAAGGAGGGGGTGGTGAGGGACAACGGGACTCGTTGCCCCAGAAACAGGAGATACAGCCAGTCGATTTGAGAAAAGTCTACGCTGATCTCCCTATCTCTCCCTCTCTGGTGCGACCCCCTGTTCTCTATCTCTTTTTTCCTCTCCCTCTCTGCTTTTATTATCTCAGATTTAATAAAGCCGAGGCGAGCAGCTTGTTCTGCCATGAAACATTTATTAGCTGTCTGTTGTAAAATTGTTGTGGGGGAGGAAAGATGATGGGGTCTCATCTCACATTATTCAAAAACAGTGGCAATATCCCCCCACCCCCCCACCCCCATACACCCTGACAAAAATCTGCCCCTTCCTGTGACTGTTCCCTCCTAAAACTCTCCTTGTCTTTAAATTTTTTTTAGCTCATTTTGAACCCTTTCTTCATCATTGAGATTTCGCCTGATTGTTCTCGAACAGCTCGCCATCAGAACAATAAAACTCACCCATCCCTGCTTTTCTTCCTTGTGACACATGTCTAACCATCATCTGTTGAGCTGCACGGTTAGCTAATATAAGACTCCTTGGGGGCGGGGGGGTCTGAATATCCAGGACTATGTCCAGGTATTGTTTGGAGCCTCTCACTGTACTGTACAAGTCTGAGCCGTCAGTGCAGCCATGAGTTATGTAAAACTACACTGAACCACAAACTTTCCTTTCAGAAACATTGTATGAACAGAACTGTTTGACAGTTTTGTTTCTCCAATGACATGTTGCTGTTGTTTTTAAACTGTCATCTATACATTTATTTGTCATTTCTGTGAGCACTACAAACAAAACCATGCTCTGCTTCGTCTTCTCTCCAGTCTGAGACATGAACATTTCAAAAAGTGAACAGATAAACAATTTGCGTGGTTACAGAAATTAGTTTTTTCTAATTTGTTTGAGCAGATCTTTTATGTTGATAATAGTTTCAGCATTCAGGGTTCTTTAATAAAAGTAATTCATTAATTGCCAGTGAAGAGTTAAGGTGCAAGCTGATAGGAAGAAGGATTTCTCATCTCTCTGTCATGTCATTGCATAATTCTCTCTAATACTATTTCCCTGCAGCCCAGTTTCAGACCTGTCATCATAAGACAGCCACAGAATGCTGGGTAATTAGCATTGTACCCAATCAGCCTCCCTGCACCTCCTCCCATTCCGATCCCGAGACACAAAGAGGCGCTGGGGGGCCGATTAAGAGAAAACAAGGGATAAACGGGGAGATAAACTGTTTGGTGTCATCGCTGCTATCAATCTCAGAGGAAGGAAATGAGGTTTGGAATAGAGAAATATTATTACAAAGCAGACAGTGATGAATGAGGTAACAGATAGAGAGACAGGGAGAGAAATGGTGCGTGGGGTGTCGGGGTATACAGGGAAGAAGAGGGGTAGAAGATGCATCTTGTCTCAGTGTTTTAAAGCAGTACTGCACTGTAACCTGAGCCGACACTCTGTCAGACCATTAGACTCACATCAGGCTACCTGGTCAGCCATGGGAGATTCCAGAACTTTGGCAGTGGGGTATCCCTCTCTCTGTCTGCAGCCAGAGGCTTTTGTAAACCCAAATGCAGTCTTGGTGCCCTCCCTAATCGGTGCCTGCTCCACCCCACAAAAGCTCATGGTTTAGTGAATATCCACCTGGGAGACTCGCTTTCCACAGGACTGAAGCTACAGTACCTTTATGGAGGTTACAAGTGAGCTTGCAGGCCTAGCAGACTGCCCTCCATCCTGTATGGCCCCACCACTATTGGCCAGCAAATACTGGACCTATACTGTTCAGTTTGGCAAGGAATCACAATGCTGAGCCTGTGTGTAAGGATATTGAGGGTATGTACTTTATTTGTGCAAGGCCATCTGCTCATCAGCTTTGATTGTCATCCTCCTATATCTTTCATTTAAAGTAATTCAGATTTTGCTCATTACTACTTAAACCTCGTTGAAAAATCTTTTATCCATGTTTGTATTTTTGTGCCCATCTTGGCAGTTAACTAGACACTATGGGAATATTGAGTGTGGAAGGAAGTCTCATCTCTTAAGTTATTCGACAGCTTCATGCAGAACATCTGGTCCATAATAGTTTAGAGTTTAAGAGAATTTCTTGAGGTTTTGAAACAAAAATAAATCCACAAGAAAAATCCACAAGATGCACTTGACTTTATTGTTTCTAAATCCCCTTATTTCCATAACAGATTGAGACCAGGGGAACTTGAGACTGAAGGCATACTGTCCCCCCCTCCACAAAGAGAGGATGTGTCAGTAGGGTGAATTCTTATTAATTACCTGAAGCTTCAGACACTGAACTTAGTCACAGCTCATAAATGAATCAGTATTTTATATAGTTCTACATAGTGTTATGTTTGGATTAGGGTTACATGCTTCACCATAACAAAATCTGCTGTTTGAGCATCGGAATAATCAATTTAGATTAATTTCAAAGCAAAGAATCCTAAAATGATGTTTTCTCATTTGAATTGATAGATTATTTACATGTTGATACATGGGTTTTTTTTTTTTTTTTACATCATAGGAACAATTACAAAAAATATAAAGATATGTCGGACATCATTATATTCTATATCTGTCTGTTCTAGAGCTTTGCTTGATTGTCATTTTAGTGTTCTGCATCTGCATCACGTTGTCCCCTAAAACACATTGTGCATTTATTTATATTTATACTTAGATGCCGAAAACAAGCCCATGCAAAGAGATGAGCAATGTACAGTGTGGCTGGCTGCTCATACTGTGAAAGAGTCAGGGAGGAGACATCTGACTCCTCTGTCTGTGTGTGCTGGACTAAGGATGAATTAAAAATATCTGGACAAGCCAGATATGCTGCATAAAGAAGACCTGGAACTGAAAAGCCTGCACAATGCCATCTTACCATGCATCCATTTCATCCATACATCTTTCAGCAGGTATATAATAATTTAATACTTGACATGCAGAAATGTTCATATTAATGTGTAGAGACGTCAGGCAACTAAACTGGAAGGCTTAATAAAAAATAAGCATACCCCTAATGACTGTATGAAAACCCCCAAAAATTCTTATGCATGTTCCAAATTCTTGGACAGGGTAGGCGGTTACAATGCACACACCTGCTCTAGATGGGAGGGAGGGTGCTGATGGACAGACTGCAGGGAAAACAAGGAGACATTGTTGCTGATCTGCTGAAGGTCACAGGCAGCACTGTGTGCCAAGTCTGACAGCGACTCACACAACAAGGCAACTATGCATATGCAATGTATAGGGGGCTGAATCAACACCGGCGTGAATGAGCCACTGACTATTAATTTGGATCTGCAATTACAGTCATTACACAAGGAGAACAAAAACACTTATTCATTCCATCACTGAAAATGAACCCAGTGCTTCATTCATGATAAGCTATTGCCTCCACGTTTCCCACTCATTTTTCCAGCTAAACGTCACACAGTGGGACTTTCATCAGCTAGCTCCATTCTCTCTCTGGCTTTCACGCGCTCTCTCCTCCAGATGTCAGGTACAGTGGGAGAGTCTGTGTTGCTGGATGCCGTCTGACACTTTTCAAAACAGTGATAACAAGCTGCAGGCTCGTCCTTCAGCCTTCTACCCCTGGAGCTCCCAGTGCAGACACACCCACTGACCGTGACACACACCAGACAACCAGAACAAAACACACACACATACAAGGTACAGCCCCAAAAATGAATCATCAAACAAAAAACAAGAGACAAAGCAGGTATTCGCACAACAAAAAACAAGAGACAAAGCAGGTATAATGTGTATAATGTGGTATAATGTGTTTGTGCTATTCATCGCATCTCTACGAAGCAGGAAATATCAGGTTTAAATGTTATTAATTCAGTTACGATTGTGATGATAAACAATATATGGAAACAGTGTCTTAAAACAAACACTTGTCTCTGAATAGACTTTAAATCTCCAGCTGTCATCTATAAAATATTAGGATTCCTAGGGATGAAACGAGGGCTCCTATGTTTCTCCACATAAAAACTGTGACAGTGAACGGTCTGAAACCTTATTAGCCCATTAAATTCCCTTAAGTGGCTTCACAGATGAACAAACCATTTTGACACACTGTCTGACAACATTATATTCTATATCTGTTTGTTCCAGAGCGTCGCTTGATCGTCATTTTAGTGTTTTGCATCTGCGTCACATGTTTTTCCTTTTCGCATTTACTTTTGATATTTTGTCTTGGTACAATTGGAATGAAATATTAAATTCTAAAATTTGATTTCAGCCTGACAGAAACAAACTTTGGGGCCTTTGACTACAATTTAAACTAGAGCTATGTAGGTTCGAGGAAAGATTTTGTGCACACTCCCCTTGTGCATATTGACAAACATGGATTTTCAATTTGAAGGCTTTATACTATAGCAGTGATTGAGGTATTTGCAATTTTCTTCCATTTTTCTAAAAACATCAATAAAACATACAATTTCCAGCTAAATATATTCAGTATGTCTTTATGAGTAAAACGCATTGACTAAAATGTTAGAGCTGATATCAGGTTAATCAAAATCATACAATGCTGTAACCGAGGGTCATTTGTAACACTGCTTGTACTTAATCACTGTAAGATCTAGAATTATTTGCTAAGTAACTGTTAGTAAGTTATACCTTCTTTTTCAATGGATTATTTTCACATTTATGCTTTTGTTCATATAAACAAGTGGTTCGTAGACAGTAAAACATGGCAGCCATTCACTCTCAGCAAGTCCTCCCCTACAGCTCTGACACATTCATCATAATCTTTTGTTATTTTTATCTTTACTTTTTGCTTTTTACAGTTTTACTTGGCCAACCAAAAGAAAAAGTGTAGTTATAACTAATAAAGGGTCCTGTTTCTTTCTGTGTTATAGAACAACCACATTCTAATTAATGCCACTGAAACTTGGCTATAGCTATCTAAACACAGAAAGGGTGAAGGTACTACATTATGATACATGCCTTGAAAACACAAGTCTGTGTTTCAATTCAGCATGGCTTGTGTATTTGGCTTTCTGTTGGCTTGTGTGGGTAGGGGTGACGATTCTTCTACCTGAGTTTGGCTCACATCAGAAGCCTCTCTCCTCTGTAGACACCACTATTTGGGAAGTAAATCTTTCATGAACTGTACATATTTGAGATACTCGTAGTTTGCTTGAATATTTCTATTATTGTGAGACTAGGACTACTAAGCTTTTACTTTCAGCACAAGTTTAACCCAGAAAGTTTAGTTCCATCCATCCATTATTTATTATCTTATCCTGAAGCGGGTGGCGGGGGCCGGTGACACTGGCTGAGAAGCCTTGTCTACTTTGGACGGGTCACCAGTCTATCACAGGGCTGACACTGAGAGACAGACAACTACACACACCCACACTCACTCCTATGGGCAATTTAAAGTCCGAAAGTTGAGCTGGTTTGCAAAAAGAATGAATCCTGAAAAACAGCTTTGTTTCTGCTTGATGCAGAGGACGTTTAATTCTTTTTCTCAGCCTGTGGATGAGCATGTTTCTTATTAATATTTAACTGTGTGTAATCATTCTACTTTTATTGGTTGAAGTTTGAGCAGCATGATTCTCGCGCCACTGCCTCGGTGCACTGTGTGTGCGTATGCGAGTGTGTGTGGCTCTTACTTTTCATAATCGTGCTTGCAGTACAGCAGGCGGTCCCTGCAGTAACACGTCCCAGTGAGTGCGCTCAAACACACAGCGCACTTGACGCAGGTCTCGTGCCAGGAGCGCTCGTTCACGCGCAGCAGGAAGCGATCGGCGATGGGAGACTCGCAGCCCGCACACACCTCACCCCCTCCCCTGTACTCCGGACCTGCGGGGAGAATAGAGACAGGGCCGAAGGCAGGAGATCTAAGATCCTGGGGTCATGAATCCAAGTCCAACGTAATAAAATGCTGAGCATCAGTGAAACGCTTGACAAACTTACTTGACCGACATTTTTAATAGCTGTTATGACACAAATGTATATATATTTACTTTACCTGCTACAGCTCAACTGCTGTGACCTCTACTATGAGGACGAAACACTACGACCATGTGTTCGCCCTGTGCGCGCTGTTCCCGACAGGCGGGTATGGCAGACCCACTATCTTCTCAAAATTAAACAGTCCCCCAAATATAAATTTACTTTACTGTGTAGGGCTTGTTGTAGCCTATCCTTAAAAGTCATGATTACATTGTTGCAACAAATAAATGTACTGCATATTGTTATATATACACAGTCATAATCAAAATAGATGGAACTTTTGTTTTTGACATTTTTCCACTAGTGGTGTCCCTCTATAATAGTCCCATAATATTTTTTGTCTGATAATGGTAATGGATTTTTGTCCATACATAAAATATCCTGGTGGAGATTTACGTTTTCTGAGGTCAATAAACGTGATGATCAGCCTCTTCCTCATGGTCTTATAGTCACAAAGTAAGTTTATAATGTGCCTTGGTGTTTTGGTAATATTATCTTGGTGCTGATTTCGTTTATGCAACAAACTGCCACATGCTCACCAAAAGGCGTTGAGGAGGAAGGCAGCTGCAGACAGGACTGTTGGCTCTCCTCTGTTTTCATCCCTTCTCTCCTTCCCTCAGTGTGATCGCTACAGAAGGACAAAAAGCATCATTTCTAACTAAGATATCAGCAGGACCACTGCAGTAAGTCCTCTGACCCTTGAAACAAGGTATTTACTAAGACACAGAGACCGATGCACACACCGTGATGGGGACACAGGTGCCATAATTTAGATTTAGAACAAACAAACAACAACAACAAAAAAAAAAGAAAGTGAATTCACACACACACAAAACTTGAATTCAGTTAAGGTAATACCAATAATAAAAATAGAAAATAGAAGAAACGTCCCATATGTGTCTTACAACATAAAATATTAAATAAAGAAAGAGCTTAATTATTTTGTTAATATTAGGTATCTTATCAGTTCAGGCCTCTAAATCTAGTCAGTGGATAAATTCACATTTCACCCTTTAAAAATAATTCTACATTATTAATAAAAAAAAAACAGTAGTAAGTAAATAATTATTAAAACATATGGCATTATGAAATTGTTAAAACAATGTAGGTATTTGTATCGTTGCCATTTTAAAAATCCTAAAATTGGAAACAATTTTGTTAAAATCATTATTAAAATAGGCCTAAATTGCAATAACTTAATTAGCTTCTAATCATTTTAGTCATTCTAATGTGTACTGTTCCATTAATGCCAAACGAAAACTGATTGAAGACGCAGGCACAGACGCTGACGGCATTTTACACCAAAGTCTTTGTAAAAATCGACCAATCGAGAAAAAAAGAAATAGCTGGAGGAGGATACTGACAATTAATATCTTTAGTTTTTCAGCCTGTCACCTTCACTAGTTGTTTGCAGTGGCCTTATCAGACTGTGTAGTGTTTTTGTTATATTCCAATTAACAAAATACATTTTATTTTGATAGTTTTGGTCGTAAAATTTATTAAATTCTCATTTTTAATATTGCATTTGGGAGGCCTGTAGGGTAAGTTTGTAAACTCTAGCAGCCCAAATATAAAATGGGCTACTGAATTTGCAATTTGCAATATTTGTAATATGGCAATTTGCATTACCACAGTGAATGATGACATCAAATAAAACAAATGAATTATGTAAATACAACTAATCAGATCTGGCACTTTACATAATAGTGGGATGAATGTATTACTGACATATTTGTGCAACGTATCGATGATTAGTTACACGTTGAGAACAGCCTGGAACCGTGATGGTGACTGTAGAAATAAAAATGTTCAAAAAGATTTAATTAACTACTGGGCAGCTAACCTGGAGCTGGAGGAAAAATAATTGCCAGGATACTATTGATTTTGGATCAATATGATCAATAAATGATTTTTGACGTTGACGTCAAAGCGCAGTTAAGAAGTTCATCTCGATTTGAAAGCAACCGCCAATCTTTTTGTTCTCAGGAATTTATATAACGAGATATGACAGTTTCCTTTAAAAGGTTGATAAAAGACAAGTCTGCCCTCCTGCTAAAAAAAAACATGACAAAGTTGAGTTGCTATGTTTCGATCCAACAACTGGATGTGATTACTGGCCTCACTGAACAGCTGCAAACTCATACTGAAATATTACTCACAATGAAAATCACACAATATTTAAGGAAATATGTTTGATACTGAACCGGTAGTTTAAACACAGCTTGTATTAAAACCGACTCTCTTCTACTTTATCTTGATCTATTTGTTTATATTAACAGACCAAGCAGCAGATAAGTATCAGATATCAGGGTCACTGTGATTTAACCTTTTTTTACCTGAGGATTTTTAAAAATATGCCAAATACGGTTAGACCTACACAGGGGAATAACTGGCGCTGCCAAGGGAATAAGAAACATATCAGTTCAAGCAACACAATCAGCCTATCTGGAAATCACAAGTCTGGCCACGCTGACAACCTGTTCCTGAGTTACAGGAACCCTACCTTGAGGTGAAACACACTCCTGCT
>NW_018127985.1:1718999-1721077 GCF_001952655.1 Monopterus albus | reverse complement strand
TTGGCAACATTAAATCGTGGGTAAACTTTCGGTCGCTGAATGAAGAGACGCGTTCACAGCTTGTTCACCTGCACCTCACAGCCCGGAGCGCATGTTGCTTACGGTAAAAATCCAAATACCATGATGACCCAAACTATTGTCTATTGTCTCTCCAGCTTTCTCCTACAGCCGTGTGTGCGCTCTGACTTCTTTTGTGCGTGAAAAGGCGCAGAGGGAGGAGATGGACGGACAGGGAGGGAGGGAGAAGGTGCGGAAGATGATAAAGGAAGATGAGAGGCGATGCAGCCTATTGATAACTCAGATGGAGATGGTCTTTTGCATTTGTGTTCAAGGTTAGACGGAGACTTTAAAGGACGCGGCTGATATGAGAAAAGACTTGCGATGAGCCAGGGATTCTCCTCCACATGGAAAACTATCTCCTATGGCCCTAATACTTTTTACATACTTAAACTGCTTGACTCTGGCGAAATTATCAAAAGAACAAAGGCAAAATAAGATGATCACAGTTATACTGAACCGTAATTCCATCCAAACATCAGAAAACGTTGGTTCACTTTATGCCATCGTTACGCCGAAAGAAATCCGGCCATTAAAAGGCTGATAGAAAAAGGCTGGTGTGGTTTGAAAAGCAACGCTATAACACTGTGCTTCTAATTAGAAATAAATGGTTTATTGCCCTCTAGTGTCGTGTCTGGCATGTCTTCCCCTCACACTGAGAGAAGACCGCCACCTTGTGTTAAAACAGGAACGTTGCAGGAAACAAAAAAAAGAAAAACGTATCTATTGAAATAACTGACACCAATAAGGGCATATCTTTGTCTGGCACTACAGAATTTTCCATCTGGAGCCTATAAAACATAAAAAAGCACAACCACAAGATAAAATTATCTTAATAATACAACACTTGATAGCATTTATATTTAGCTCATATGGAATTTCCCCACTGTCGGATCAATAATAGTTCTACCTACCTACCTCATATTCAGTATAGTTTGTCTGGGACAAAACCTGGAAGCACTTTATACCAATGTGCTCCATCTTTTAACCTACAGTCTCTCACCAACTGCTTACTACACTCAAATGCATAAGAAATATTAAAACAGATTAATACATGTACTCCTCCTGTCCTCATAGGCATCAGGCTGGTCAACAGATCAAAATCTTAAAGAGTATTAGTGGTAATAAGGCTTTAGCAAACAGCATGCTTCAACCTTCCATCTGTGTTTCCTTAAAGCGAAGCTCAGCTGTGAGTTTGAAACACTGAACCTTTTGGTAACTGAACTGTCATCAGCATAGTTTTTGTTTTGTGCTAGAGGTTTAGATATTTGTGTGTAAAATATGGACACATTTTATTCTTAACAACTGCATAAATGCTGATGAATGAGCAATTATTACATACAATAACCATGATTTTAAGGATCTCCAGTGTGTGTGTGAATGTATTCCAGTAAACATTTCTGTATTTCCTCAGACAAAGAGCTGCTCATCCTTCCCTGAGTGGCTGCGTCTCAGCTTCAGACCAGACAGGACCTTCTGGGTTGGAGAGGGCAGTTTGTGTTCAACAGGAAGTGTCTTTGACTGACTCAGAGCCCAGCTCTGTCCAGCACTCTGTCTGTTATTGGTCAGATTTATGTCAGCTTGACACCCAGCTGCCTCCTCCCGAGAGGAATTTGGTGTTGTACCAGATGCTGTCCCAGCTTCAGGTGCAGTGACTGTTGAGTCCAGTCCCAACATGTACTGCACAATCTCACGGGGGTTTAGTGGGACACCTGCTTTACTCTCAGTGGCAGTGGTGGACTGGTGAGGCTGGCAAGTGTTCTTACAGTGGCAATCTAAGTTTTGGGGAAGTGTCTGTGTCCCTGGTTCTGGAGAGGAGCTGCGGCTGCTGTCAGCACTCCCTGGGTGGCCCCTCACGGGAGCTGCGGGCTCTATAGCTGAATGACCTGGACCTGAGAGATGATTTCCTGGGTTGTGATGCCGATAATACTTCACAGGCTGTCTGGTGAAGCGATAGTGTGGCTTGGTCCCCAAATCAGAGTCTGGTTCTCCCAGTGGCTCGCCTGGAGGATCAGTCAATG
>NW_018127985.1:1690118-1718398 GCF_001952655.1 Monopterus albus | reverse complement strand
GCTCGCCGGGAGGATCAGTCAATGCCGCTGTCATAGCCAGGACTGGGGCAGAGTAGTCATAGAAACAAGTTAAAAATTATAAGCTCGGCACTTTCCTCACATTTTGTTTTTAGGTGATTTAAACAAACAGAACCTAAACTTGGCAACAGTTCACAGTACCTTAATTGAAAATTAAAAAATTAAACCTTCACACCAAGTTTTTCTGGCAGGTCTGCAGAGTGGAATGGAACTTGTACTGATTAAAAAGTGACTTACAGACATGTAAGACTAATTTATTATTCTATAGTTCAGGTTGATGGTATTCAGGTGTTTATCTGTGACTAAAAAGGTAGAAGCTGCTGAAGCCACGAAGAAGAGAACACATCAGAAATATAGCAAGTATAAAGCAGAGAGCACAGAGATGGAACCTCAGATTTCCAGAGTAGCAAAAAACTAAACAGGAAAAATGTGAGGCCAGTATTTTTTCATAAAAGCTCCTCAAAGAACTATAATCCAAAGTTGATGTTGTTCAGTACTAGAATTTAATGGCGTGTAAACAGAGCAGAGATCACACACATGTGCAGCTAACTGTCTGTCTTTAGCAAAAAGTTAAGAATGTTCTTAGCTTTAGGAGCTGTTTTTTGAAAAAAGACAGGCCTCACAGTTTTTGTGAGGACGAACCGTATTACCTGGTGAGGTGGCATGGCTCGCTGATGTGTTTTTAATGGTTTTCACACAACAATGGATGTCTACGGCACAGACCAATAAGATAAACCAGGTTCTGGTTTCACATGGATTGCGGTGAGTAAACAGAGGTCTAGTCATTCTATGAAATGTTTTGAAAACAACAAAAACACAGAATCACTATCCATCATCATAATTTGCCTAATGTCATTAATTAATGTAATTATTATTATTTTTTTTATTGTTTGTTGTTTTTTGTTGTTCGGAGTTTGGACCTTGAGTCTGCAATAAAGTTTCTATCTATTAAAATAACAGATAAACAACAGACTCTCACAGTTTTACAGATGAATGCAACTACATGCTGTCAGTGAAAAAAAATGGAAGGAAGTCTTATCTCTAAAAATAACTAGAGGAAATGTAAAGCGAGAAAAAACAAATAGGAACTGCCACATACACTAGAAGCTCTAGATACAAAGTAGCTCTAAGATAGAACCAACCACCTGTCAGTGAAAAATAAAGCAGACAACTTTGGAGCTGTGTAACACCTACTAGAGCTACAACAGGATGAATTAAAGCATTATACCAACAACTGACAACCCCAATACGTATAAACTAGATAAGACGTCACCACTATAGACACTATCGTGATCTTACTGCTCTATCATTAAGCCCTCCTACCTGCTCTCTCTTTGGCTTCTGGGCTGAGCTGGTCCACTGCCTCATTGGATGAAGACTTGTCAGATATATAACCCTCGCTTGAGTCTCTCTTGATTGTTCGACTCTGTTGGAATGACACAAGTTGAGCTGTGGAATTCTGCAAGTACTTACAGACCACGTCTAATCCTGAAATACTGAAGTGCTACAGCATGTAACAGTGACTCTTATGGTAGAAGGCCACGAACATTTGAGATAAGTCTGACCAGAGTCTTCTGAGATGAGGCCGTTATTTTGCAGTTATAAATATACAGTAACTCTTGCCCAGGACATTTCGAACTGTCAGATAATCTAAGTATCACCCTGTTTTTAACCCTGCTGAGGGACAGGTCATTTTACTTTTGCGCGTCTATGTCATCTGATACAATCACAGTTAATGTCGCCAGTCGGGCAAACGTTTTTCTTTCTAAGCAATAGTTATAAAATCCCCATGGAGTAAAGCTTGAAAGAAGGTCACAGAGCAACAGAAAGGCAGCAGCTGTCCAGCGTGAATAAACGTGAGGTTAATGTGCAAGGCGCAAAGGCTCTTAAAGCAACAGGTAAATTAATCAGGAGAAGGAGCAAACTTTCTCTGTCCTGTCTTATCAACACCTTTAATGTTTTTTCACTGCAGTACTTACTTCTAGTGAGTGTGGCCGCTCTCTGGTGGAGTTTTCATGTTCGGGGCTGGTATAAACATCTCCATCCAGGGGACAGGAAGCTCTGGGAGGGCTGTCTGGAAGAGGTGCAGTGGGCACTGGGGGAGGGGGTATACTGAGTCTCTGCTGAAGGTCAAAAACCTGGTCGTGGTGTGTGATGAGAAACTCAACAAATGCAGCCTGGTAACTTGTCTCCAGCAAGGCGATCATCGACATGTCCGTAGTCACAAGAGGGCGCAATAGTGTCGGCCCAAACACAATACCCAAGTTACTTGGGGACATCTTGTTCTCATGGTTCTCTGAAACTCTGTAAAGACAGAAAGAAGATTAATTCAAACATAAATTGAGGGTAGGTTTGCTCTCTGAAGTCAAACAGAGGTTTGTGCTATGGTGGACAATTAAGAGAATGTAGTCAGATCTCCTGGATAAATGAGAAGTCTGTCACCCAGCTGCATGCTCACTTTTGCAGGTGAGACATCATGTGCTGCAAAGTGCTGTAGTAATATGGAGGGAGTTTCTGTAGTAGCTTTTGGAGGCTGTAAATGATGTCCATTATCTCATTAGTGTCTGGTGCTGGCTCCCGTTCACTCAAATGCTGAATGGTCTTGCCCACCGCCATGAAATCATTGTATAGGTCAAAGGTTAGTAAGGGCTCCGGGAGCTGTAAGAAATAATAGTGAGATTAGAAAGATTAGTAAGAAAAGTGACGTCCTTAGTCAAAAATACTACTCATACAATCAGCCTATTCAGTACAGTGAAGCTCATTTAGCAGTGAGTCCTGTACCTCCTTAAAGAAATGCTTAAGGATTGAGGTGATGTCATGCGGAGAGAGGTCAGAGAGGTCCACTTGCTCCTTTTGCATCTCAAAGGCCTGACAGAGCTTCTGGATGCGAGGTTTGGATCCACTCACACGATACACGCCCTGAGAAGAGAAGGAGAGCAGAAAACAACCATAAGTCCACAGCTAACACCTGACACCCGCTGCATTTGTGGTCGCTATGCAAAACAATACCTGGATTGAGAGAGCGCGACTCTCAATCTCAGATGTGCAGCGTAGTACCACAAAGGGCACCTCGTCTGGCCTGTCACCTGCCAGCAGAGAGAGGTCCACCCCAAACACAGTCCCCTTCCTGTTCTCACACTCAAGCTGACAGACCTCCATGCATTTCCTGTGCAAAGCCATCCCACACTTAAGGTGAGAGAGGGAGAGAATAATTACTGTGACAATCTCGCCTCAAGCCACTGATGATCTGCCCATGTCAGTCAGATGCCCTGTTATTTTCCATGTGTAACTCTTCATACCTCCTCACATTCAACCCCATTCACAACAATGTAGTTGTCACACTGCTTGCATTTGATCATCTTGCTCTTTGTCTTTCTGAGTTGGTGTGTTAGTGCAGCTCGTGAAAGTGTGCGCACTTTGACTGGCTGACCATCAGTGTACTCTGTAGGGAGACAGGAAGAATATGATGGGTTAAGAATAATGACTCCAGTGAAGTATTCAAATCAGAAATGGATAAAAAGGGAATAACAGACCTGATTCTGATGTCCCATCACGGTCATCCTGGTCGTCTGATGACACCGTCAAGGTGGATGGGGTTTTAGGCAGCCTCCTATTAAGATGAGCTTGAATTTTGCATTTCCATAGGGCACAGACACAACAGAGGAGGTTAAACAGGTTTATCTCTGCAAAGGTTTTACATGAATGTGAAAGAAAAGTTATGGCTTACCAGGACTGGACAAAGATTCCAAACTACCTCCAAAACTCTCACTGTCACTGTACCCCATTTTCTCTACGATGAATAAAAAAAGAATTAAATTTAAGAGGAGAATTTGTCTGTTAATATAAACATATTTAATTGTGGGGATCCTTACTGCTGTCACTGGATCTTCTATAAGGAATGTCGTCTATCACCGGGGGCAAGTCCTGAGGATTGCTGGTTTTTCGTTTGTTCCTTTCAAATAAAGAGGACAGCAACAGTAATTTTAATGAATGAAGTATTAGTAGAAGCACATAAAAGGTATCAGTTTTTATCACATTTAAACTGTTTTGACTAAAACGTCTTATAACAAAGCAGGTTTACTACACTGACAGATATTAACTGCTTCCACCAAGTATCAAATTAAGACCGAGCACATGCACACACACATCCAAGGTATCTGGTTTTCTTTTAACACACTGTCATTCATAATTAGCTCTTTGTTTTCATCCATTCATTTTCATTTCTTGCCTTGAACAACAAAATTGCACATTTTTTAAAGATGCATAAACTTTTGATATCCACAGTGGAGACCACAGCCAAAGTAACAGCAGAAAGAGTCAGTGGTTAGTTTAATGTACCCTTTGCCCTGAGGAACATACTCCTGGAAGGTAAAGACTTGGAGAGGTTGTTCGGGGCGGTGCTTGCTGAGGATGTAGAGCATGTAGGGTTCACCAGGCTCCAGGCACCTACATTGTGACTCCAGTCTGAGATAGCCGAGGGGAACAGGCTCCATCTGCTGCCGCTGGTAGTAAAACATGTTGACTGTGGCCTGGTGGAGAGAGGAGAGGTGATGTGGAGACAAAACAGTGGTTTTACTGTCCTAATTTATCAAGAACTATACGGATGCAATGTCAGAATACTGCTCTTCTTGTCAATTTTCTTTTTACATCCCCATCATAGAAGTGTTAATGTTACAACAAAAGAAATAATGAAAATACTGTTTTAATACAGTACAAATGACTGATGTATTGAAATTCTACAGCTGTAACCCCTTTACTTGTTGCACTACCTGAGTAGATTATTTTATTCAGGAAGAGACGTATTTATTCGTGTAGCAATGGAGATGGAGGCTTACTATCATCCAACCACAAATATTCATGAATGTGTCATTTCATACACAGAGGGATTCTACAGCAGAGAATCTCATATAATACCAACCTGCTTGACCACAGTATCTCCCTGACAGATGAGCTTGCGAACGTGAGAAATAATTCTCTCCTTGACCTTTATCAACTCATCTTGGTGGATCTTGGCATCGTCCACGCACTGTTTGTACAGAAGCTCTGCCTCCATCACCTAGAGGAGATGGAGAAGAGACCTGAGAGCTGCTATACAATCAAAAATCTGTATCATTTTAAAAATCTGTATCATGAAACATAAAGACACTACCAGCCTCTGGACTAACTGTACCAAAACTGCATTCTACAGTTACATAGCAGTAAGGAGACATTCACCTTAGTCTGGGCTTCATCCTTGGACTTCCGTCTCTTATCCAGTGTTTTGATTCCAGCGGTGTCATCCACAGCTTTAGCAGAAACAGCTTTAGCCTTTTCTAGCTCATCACAGCGCTGAAAGTACTGCTGCCGAGCCTTTTTCAGAGCTGTCACTGCTTCGTTCTGAGACCATGTGAGGAAGACACACAGAAGGAAAAAACACAGATTAGTTTGATTTTACTGTGTCATGTGCAGTCGAACATAAACCTTTAGGCATCAACAGATCATTCTTTCACAGAGGCTGGACTTATGCTTCGGGTGCTTGTTCACACATCCAGTCTGTTGAAATGTCTAAAAATTGAAAGAAAAAGGTTTGACAGTGCAATGAAGTGAACTGCATGTCAGTCAGAAACAAGATTTCTAACTGACTTACCATCCTCCTCTGTTCTCTTGCCCATTGCTCCTTAAACTCTCTGCGCCACTTGTCGATCTCATTCCTCTTGGCAGCCAAGGCCTAAACAAAAGGCCATAGTTACACATTGCCTCAAAAACCCAGAGAGAAATTATCCAAACCTTTTGTACATGAATGTGGACTTTCATACTTGGTAACAGCGGTTATGTATCAGTTCAGAAGTCTTTCTAGAGGCCACACTGTTCTTGATGTCTTGGTCTAGTGCCATGGTGTAGATGTATTGCAGAGGCATAATTTCCTACACAGGCAAGAAAACCTTTAGACAGCTTTTCACTGTAAATATAGCTGAGAAAGGTCAAATGTTACCAGCACAACTCTATTATAGGGCTCACTTCCAGTAACACACAATGATAATCACTTTGTCTGGAACATATCCAACAAACCAACCCGTACCTGTTGTGTAACACTGGCTTTTGCACTTTCAGATGTCTTCATCACATTTTTTGCAAATTCTTGTTCTGTCAACAAAAATCCTTGTTAAGTTTTTCTTCACTGTAAGTGACTCACAAGATATGGTACATCAAGACAAGAACTACACTCTCAAAACAAGTATCAACAAAAACTGAACATTAATAAACAAGGTAGCTGGTGTCTTCTGCTGTTCAGCTTGCATTGTATTACATTTTATTTTTATTTTTCACTTCTATAACTAGATAACTGGCTATAGAGAGGGGAGATCAGAATTCACACCTAAAGTACAGCAGTAAATACAGTATTTTTTTCTTCCTTCATTCATAAAATGGTTACTACTGCTGATTTATACATTATAAATGTGCACAAAGTATGAGATAACTCATGCTCCATAGCCTAGGTTATTGGATGCCTCTTTACTGAAAAGCTCGTCAAACCTCCTGGAGGTTGGGCAGGACATGACTGTGGTGGAGCGCAACCTTTCACCTTATTGGTGGAACTAATTTGCTCAAGTCTGCATTTGAGTCAGCTGTTCATATTAGGAAGAACTACAATAGGAAATGAACTCAGAACCGTTTATTTTCAATGTTTATGCTTGGAACTGTGAAACGGTCCATATACAGTCTGACTGTGGTTCAGTATTACGGGACATTAACAGATTCTAGCACTGCATTTACAGTTCTTGATCTCACTGCTCTTTAAAAATGGACGCTTCAGGGATCTCACAATGTTGCTTTGCTATGTGTAATCCACAGTAGTTTGTGCTGAGCTCCACCCAACATTACTCATCTGTTACTATTGCCTAATACTGCTCCTCACACAGCTAAGCTGCAGAGCTCTATTGCCACTTTATATGTTGATTACTGTCAATACACTTGCATGCTTGACATTCTGTTTGGACACTGGGCACCTATGTAGGTTGATGCAAGGGTAATCGCCATCTATGCAGTCCAAAGACACCCCATCTCTTTTATCACCCTCCTATAACCAGCTAATCTGCCCACTAATCCCTTCTGTGTGTGTGTGTGTGTGTGTGTGTGTGTGTGTGCCCTATAGCTCACTGAAGTGACCACACAACCCACAGATGTTCACACTGGGTGAATTAATAGACAGGCCATGTCATGGCATGATACTTATTCCACCACACTAGTCAACCATTAAACATGTCTGCACTCTTAGATTTGGAGTAATAGATAATCTGCTCTCTGCAGGCCTGCTCAGTACACTACAAATGCCTTTGAATAAGAAGCAACACCTTCTTATGCAAAACTGTAAATAGCCTGAAGTTTAAACAACAAATGTTAGTACTTTTGTAAAATGAATAAATACATGGTCAGTAGAATGACTTTCATGCGACAGTAGAATGACATTTTGTAAGAACCCCATTTATCTGTTTGTGTGCAGTTTATATTCAAATGCATTAGCTTGGCAGACACACAGATATGTTATGACAATAATTTATATTTTACTATTTGCTCTGCCCAGCTGCATGTCCACTTACCCAAAGTGATTCTTTTCTCCATCCAAGCAAGGAGGTCTTTGGCATAGCGGCACCACATCTTGGTATATTGCAGCGCTGCCTCCACTCCATCCTCACTACGACAGAGGGCCAGGTCTGCTTCCTGGGCTGAGAGGGAGTACATCAGCATCAGTGGAGGCTCCATACACTTGGAGCTGTACCTATGGATCACACAGCGTCCATTGGACTACACTCCACAGCTGGCCTCTCCTGGAGGACACAAACAGCCTCCAGCTTCAAAGAAACACCTATCTACTCTAGAGTGACAACCCCCAGCTCTCAGATTTTACCAGACAAGCTAAAAAAATATACCCAAACCCAAACCAGGAAACAATGACTGCATATGACAAGTCATAGTTCCACAGAATAAAGGTCCCATGGTTTCCAATAGCTCTCAGTAACTATACACATCTCTTGCATGCAGACACAATAGATGTATACTGTTGTTGGTTGGCAAAAATCTCTTTAATCAATCACAAGTCTCCCAGTTAACACAAATGGGGATGTGACCCATGAGAGCAAGACCAAATGCAAACAGCTATAGCTAGCTAACTTCCCCCCTTTCCCCTTCCCTTCCTTTTTCTGCTTGGCTCCTCCCTCTCACACTTGTTCACTTCTAGTTAGCTACAAAGAGAAAAACCATGCAGTGACAGCAGAGTCACCAACACCACTCAGTGCCAGTGTGCAGAATCAAAGGCTGCCATGTCACAGCTCTACTGTGGCCATGCAGGCAGGGTGTTGATATCACACCCACAGTGCATGGTTCTTCCTCTGTGACTCACTCCAACACTGTGTGGATGATGTGTGCGTGCCAATCATGTGGTCTCTGCACTCAACACTACTTTCTTCTTTTTCTTTCTCTCTGCATTCCACTTCCAGCGCAAACATTCAAATAAATGTCCATGTGAAAATCTATTAGAACATATCTCCTGTAGCCAAAAGTTAAGAGCACTTTCATGGAACTTTCACTTCTCCTTACTGCCCACGGTGCAGTTTTAAGTATCTGAAGCACTTCCAGAAAGAGTGCAACTCAAGTTCCTCACACACACACACACACACACACACACACGCAGATTTGATTCTGCTCTGTTCATTTTGCACAGCTGCCAAATGCAGTTGGAGTGGTATACAAATCCAACCAGGGCGATATTTTCTTCTCTGTCTTCAAGAAAAATTCATAAAACACAACAGGCAATTCCAGAAGAATGATAGATCAACGCCCATGGTGCACCTCTCTTAGTCGTTCCTCTCTGGGTTTTGTTTCAGGAAATGCTTTGAGAACTTTCAGGAATCAGCCTCCAGACAGAACTCATGCTCATGGCCGTACCCTACTGCACTTAACTGGGGATAATCCTAGTCAGGCGCAGATTGTGGAGCGACAATCTTTAGAGGAGCATCAAGTGAGGTTTACCTCCCTGTGCTTGACTGAGCTGGGGCTGCTGGGTAACACATAAAACCACACTGACAAAGAACATGTTCTAGTAACACAAAATGACTTTCATGTAGTAACATCAGGAATTACATTAAATGGGGTACCGTGTCAGTGATCAGTGGGTGCAGATATGTTTGACCTTGAAGCCAAAAGAAGACTTAAAAATTGTATTTTATGGCCTGAAATGAGAAGAGTTCCCGTGCTACAAGCATCAGTTAGGTATTGACTAGCTATTTTAGTCTTTCTACTGTCAGCCTGAAACATGTCTCTACATCTCTTCATCTGTTATTGTGCTGTGACCTGTAGTTTGAGTCAAACTGAGGTTGGGGTACGTGCCAGCTGCAGCCAGTTTGGACTCTAAGTTTAGAATGTCTTTTTCTTTGTCTTCCCTGTATTTACTGCCTTAGTCTGCGTAACACAAATTCCTCCACTTTCTGTGGACTCCCCTGTCTTTCCCTTGTGTCTTATGTAAAAACTGAGGGCAGCTGTCTCCTGCTTTAATCCACTAATCCTGTTACAACAGGGCACTTACAACTCAGGGCTAATTATAAAACAACAAGAACAGAGTTTAGAAGACACTCTGCTAAAGGTCACAGACTGAGGCTCCTGCACATCATCACATAGTCACAAGATAAACATTCCAAGTTTCTTGTTCACAGAAATGGTGGTGGCATACAGTATAGAGGACACTTTTATTGACTCCTGGTGAGCAGGGCTTGAGAGTTTATACCAACAAGACCTATACTGACACACACACAGACACAAACAGAAATCATACCTGATATGTTTCCATCAGCTTCATTGGTTTCATTTGTCTCAGAGCGTATCTGTGCACAAAACGCATTGTCACTCTGTGGAATGAAAGCACATGTGTACATTACTGGTGTCAGTGTTTAGTAGTGTTGGCAAAATCACTTGAGCTAAAAATTAACATAACCACCAACTTAAATAACAGACATGCAGTAAGTATTTCTTGTACTCATTTTAATAACTGATCTCTTACAGATACGTCATGTTGCTCTGTGAATTCTGTGACGGGTTCAGAGATGGACTGTGTGTCAGAATCTGCCAGCAGATCCTCCCTTGAACTGAACAGAGAAGGAGAAACACATGCAGTCAAAAAGCAAGACCTGAAAAGGCCCCGTGTGTGTTGAGGACCATGCTGTATAAACACACTTACCTGCAGCTGTGTTTCTATGGACATGTTTACCACACACATGAAATCAACAGTGAACATGTTGTTAGGCTGATCAGTATCATACACAAATGTTTTTGGTGCATTTTAAGGTGCAGTGCATTTATTTATACACTTTTGCCAGTTTACTTTACTGCACTTCTGCTCTACAATATTCTGAGATTATATCTGTTTAAAGTCGGTGCTGTGATGCTTGGGCAGATACGTTCCCACAAAAGGAACAGTTTTCAGGCTGTCAAAAAATTAGCATGGATTTTTCCAAGAACTTGCTCCTGTCCTATAAAATAATCCACATAGCTGGACGGTTCTCATCCTGTGTGGCTTCTTATATACTCAGCAAAGCTTACAGCATCTTTGAATGACACCTCTCTAACCACTGAGTTTAGTTTTTCCGTCACAGCGTTCAGACTGAACTTGACAAGCAGAGTGACGCAGGAGACAAGAGAAACATGTGGTTGTAAATGTATAATACTTACGAGGAGATTAAAGATAAATCAAGCTTATCAAAGTCCCTGAAGATTTCACTGTATCGCTTGGTTTCAGATTTATGAGGCACCTTCTTCACATCTGAAATGAGAAACGGTCACTGAAGATTATTGGTATTTTTCCAATGCAGTACTTCTTAGCTGTTCAGCAAAAGGTATCAACTAAATGGCTAATGCACAGCGTAACAACATGCTAAGAGAATGATATAAAACATGCACTGAGACGAATGATTGTGCTAAAAAGTCAAGAAAACAAATCAAACTTGTATTTCCTTCCCTTAGTCAACAGGATTTCCTTTAAATTTCTGTGAAAAAATACTTCTTTGACTGAATGTACACTTCAATATAATGAGGACCACTATGGTACATTTTTATGACAAAACCTCAACCAGTTGTTTTCCCAGT
Source organism: Monopterus albus (assembly GCF_001952655.1). Lineage (NCBI taxonomy): Eukaryota > Metazoa > Chordata > Actinopteri > Synbranchiformes > Synbranchidae > Monopterus > Monopterus albus. The sequence goes on along the minus strand of NW_018127985.1, from coordinate 1,707,268 downwards.
GTTTAACTGGTATTTCACATTGGAGCATACCAAAGGTTAAAAAATTAATGCAACAAACATGAAAAAGCAAACTCTTTCTCTCCCCATTTCGGTCAACCACATCCTGCTTGCAATTTGTATCATGCACCGTAATGCACATGCAGTCCTTGTTTTTCACACCAGCAGCATTTCGGTATAAGAACTGTTTGAGCAAAGCTACAACACAAAGTCATATTCCACTTAATGAGACAAAGCCTCAACAGTTTTTGGTTGCTGTACACAGTACTTGCAACATTCTTTAAGTTTACAAACAATTTATACTCCGGAATTTAAGTCACATGGTGAGAGGTTCCTGAGTAGGAACCTGCAAACACACGTTTTACTAATTGTCTCACTAATTTCATTGACATCTTAAATGAATATTCAGTTCTTTGCTTTAGTAGCAAACATTTCCTGTTAAAAACCAAGGCAGAAGTCAAACACAGCCCCCCCACACAGCCAATATGTCAAAATCAAGAAAGAGTTAAGGAAGTTCACAAATCCTCGTCTGACTAGGATAATGCCACGCAGCACCACAGACCTGATATTAACGAAGAATATCCAGGCACATTGTGCGTACAATATGTTCATACCTACGTCCTAACGGCACTACAGGGGTGTCAGCAAATTTCCCATCAGCGTACAGAACATTTATGTTTCTCGATAGGAGGGTTTCAAAAACAAATGAACCAAAAAAAAAAAGAAAACTTGTAAGTATGTATAGGCCTAATGGACATTTTCTATGAAGTAGAAGGTGACACTTCATGAAAACATCACATCCTCTGAGCTCACCTGTGGCTTGAGATGAATCCTCGTTTGGCACTTGATCTTCCATTTCTACACTATCACCACAGCAGCAACACCCTACCAACACCACTCGCACATCATCTGCCCTTCAGGTCACAGTAGAGTAACACAATAAGGAAGAATATAGTTGAGGTGGCAGGAAACCTGCTCTGCAGTGTATTCATACACTGACACACTCAAGGTAAATTCTTTTCATGCAGCTCTAAACGTTGTGCTCTCAAAATGATCTTCCTCTGGTAGCGGTTGGTTAATGTTTTCACCACTATAGGAAGAGGAAGTGTGTCTTGTTACTTACTTCAGGCCCCACCTACACCACCACACCACACATACTGTATTTAGAAGGTGTTAATTTTGTGTTAGTAAAAAGGTTTCTGATCTTAGTTGTAGCGAAAGTACAAACAGAATGAACGGTGTGTGTTTTGACAGACTGCAGACATTTTGGCCTTGATATTAACAGGTACTAAACCACAAATCACTTTTTGCTTGATGAACAAATAAGTTCATTATGAGCTGGGGTTTGTCCAACATGACAGTCAATACTTGGTTAGAGGTGAATTCAAAACTCACACGTTACAGTTGAAGCAGTGTCTGTAAAATGATGACACCTTTAGGATTAACATGATAAAACATGGGAGAACAAACTACATGCTTGCATACTCAGTTCAACACTATGCGGTATATAAGGTGGAATAAGGTCTCAGTGAATAGTCACTATAACACTGGCATCCCACACAAACTACTAAAGCTCTGCCATAATGATGGACCAAAGTTATAGCATGAAAATTAGTTCTAAAGCATTAGAGAAGTCTTGTTTGAACTATCATACATTTAAATGGCACAAGCAACGTCACTATGATAATATGCATTCTATTACAGTAAAAACAAATTCAACTTTTATTCTTGTTGAAAACAAATGCACCACTTACATTTCTGTGTAAAAATCAGTGGGTGAACGTCCCCCACCAACCCCCTACAGATATCAGTGTCTTGGGAGAACTAGTGTGGCAGAGAAAATAAAGCTAAACATGATGAGGCAAACTTTCCATGTTCTCTGTGGTAGGGGCCTTACATTCAGTCTGGCTCAAACAAGATGCTTAAATTCAGATTTAACAGAGAATGAAGACCTGGAGTGATGTGTGTTTGGATGTGGTTCTTTCTGAAGGGAACTTACATAGCCATGTTCCTCCAAAACCATTAAACCTGAGGCACGTGCAGTGGTTTGTCTCACCTATAACCATGTCAGCAGCAGGTTAGTAGCATTAGTCTGGAAATAACCTAAATGTGGGGACAAGGGACACAGGAATGACAACTAGCTTTGGCATTTGTTCTCCAGTAGTTCTGTAAATGTAAGATTCTGAGTTGACATCAACTGTTGCTTGTGCATTTAATTGCTTTGTAAAGCTTCACTGCAAGCATCTCAAGTGCTGACTAATGATTATGTAAAACAAAGTTTAAAAAGAAAACAATAAAAAAAAAAAACAACACAAAGCAAAAAACATACAGGTGTTTCTTATCTTGGACTTTTCATAACACAGACCAATGAATTTGACTGGTTGAATCCTTGTGTTAAGTGTCTTGACTTTGCTCAGTGACACAGAGTATGGTTATAGTCTAATTCAATGGTAGCCTTGAGAAAGTGTATTTTAAAAAACTATTTCCAGTGTAATACTCAACTAGGACAAGAAAACTGCTCAGCAACTGAAATGTAACAGTCCAACTGCATTCTTTGCCACTTTCTGTATGACAGACCGAAGTTGGGTACTGCAAATGCCACTCCAAATGGCAAGTCTAGTGCCTTTCTACGGTAAAAACTATAGACAAACATGACAGAAGACACCCGATCCCTTTTTAATTTGTCACATCTGGATAAATTAAATCATTCTACAAACTCTGAAGTGATGCAAAAGTCAACCGGCCTCTCATAGCTCATCCCGTACTGTACTGTCCAAAGGAGACTGCAGCACGTCGGAGTTCTGGGCCTCGGCGCTGATCTCAGCCTGCTCCCGAGTCTTTCCTGAGCCTGCTCTGTCCCAGTCTGTACGGGCCTTGTCATTGTCCCACACTGTGGAGGTCTCAGTGTCGCTGATGTAGCCTGGGTCGCCCGTGTAGTGTGTCGGGTACACTAGAAGAGGCTCTGCTGAAAATGCCTTCAAGTCTCTGGTTTCAAACTGTTCCATATAATCAGACCTGTGGAGGAGAAGGCAATGTCAAGAAAAACAAAAAAGGCAAAGCTCCTACACAGAAGTATACAGTATATTTTGTGTGTGTACTTGTACTAGGTAGGGTACAAACACTTACACAGGGTGTTTATTGTACATAACAGGAAGAAATTCATCCACTGGCAAAATCCTTTTTAGCGGTTCTGCTTTCAAAAGCTTCTCAGCACCTTGTAATGATATCATATAACCTAGAGTCCAGTATGAATAGTCTGCTTCCACTAAGTTGTGTACATTGGGCACTGCTTTCTCTGGGCGTTCCACTTGCATTCTCTTTCGACCGATATAACTGGAAGATAGAGGCAGAAGAGCAAGTGAGAAGCAACTCCAAACTGAGGAGGATCAAGGTAAACTGAAAGACTGAAGGAAGTACAAACTCACATGAGATCCCAGTCCAGTCCTTCAGCCTCCACCTCGTTCATCAAGTTCATCAAGCGGCGTTTGAAGAAGACCTCAAAGCGCAAGTCGTCTTCAATCACCAGAGAGGTGTGTAGGTTTCGCTCCACGATCTAAGACAAACACAGGTTTATCGGTAAAATCATTCATCTATTTGTTTGTTCAAATACTTGGCTTCTGTGGCTCACCTCTTTCCAGATGTTATGGTGGGAAAGGAAACATCCCAGCTCTCCCCTTGTCAGTGGACGACCGTGATAAGGATCACTGTATCCGGGGAGCATGTGGATGCCCATAGTGTGAATTTCACCGATATTCATTGCTCTGAAAAAGAGAGAGAATAATAAGTGTGACAAAATGTTAAAGAGACGTATGATTATCAAGTACTGAATAAAGGTAAAGAATTCATTAAACCGAGTGAACTTACTTTCCGTCTACAGCGGCGATGACCTTGCAGGCAATCTCTTGCTCGTACAACGCCCTCAGCATGCGTTCTCGGCGGTCAGTCCTCCTCTGCAAGTTTATCATGAAAACCTGCGTGTGGAGCAACGTTGGAACCAGAAGGGTAAGTACAGATTTCTAACAGCAGGGGGAGACATTCAGCACACAAGAGGACAGAGCACCATTTTTGCAGATTCCATCTTCACATCACTCTTTACTCACCTCATCAAAGCCCAGTTTGTCAGGATGTTTTCCAGGAACAGGTATGTATTTGGAAGGCATCACCGGGGAATTTCGCACTACACGGTGAGAGGGAAGATGGATGCAGAAATGATATGAATGAGACATAGAAACCCATGCTGAAAGTTATTAGATGAAGCAGCAGAAAGTAGAATACAGACATAAAAGCCAGTGGAAACAAGGGAGTTAAATGCAAAAGTAAAGCCCCCAGTCTGAATGTAAGCTACTCACCATTAACCTCCAGCAGGGAGTGCAAGAAGCTCTCAGCTTCGTCTTGCAAAGTGTTGTGGGGTCGTAGTGGCACAGGGAAGTAACCATAGGTCTCTTTATTACATACAAACATTTGAACATCTGTAGAGACCAGAGGACACCACTTAGGCTAAAAGGGTTCAAAACAAATGTCCAATATGTTTAGATTTAAGCGATGAATTGTATAATACCTGCCATCCGAGCAGAGAAGGCAAACACAATGATGTCATCAAAAGCCCAGCTGTACTCTGGATGTGGTGGGTGAAAGGCCAGCTGCCTGGATGCCTCTTTCCTGAGGTCTATCAGGAAGGTGGAGTGGACCATGGGTACTGCAAAACAGCCCTTTCGTATCTGCTTCTTCATGGGTATGTAAGCAGGGGTGCGCTTATAGTAACCCTGAAGAAGCAGAGGCAATTCACAGTCGAGTTCAGAGAATAACTGAGACCATTCATTAAACCAAGCAAGCTCCTTTACACCCAATCATCAGCACGGTACCTGCGAGGTCATTCCACACCAGAAGTTTGAATAGGCTGCACGGGATTCAAGCATTGGAGCGATAATGGTCTTATTCTCTTTTATAAGCTTCCACACCACATTAGGGTTGGTGAGGAGGTTATCGCAGTCCACCACCTGCACGTGGTACAGAAGATAAAATGTAAAGTATGCGATCTTCCTAAGACGATCTTCTAACTAAATTATGAAGTTTAAATAGGACATCAACTCTGAGAAGGTAAAACAAGCAAACCAAAACAGAACCAGGCAGAATTTAACTCCATGCTGTTTTAAAAGAAGAAAGCTATGATTATTTCTAAATGCAGTATGTGTTGCTCAAACTTTAGCAATACTGAATGTTACTCTGAATCACAATAACAACCCACTGAAGCTATAAAATGTGGGCTAAGCTCAGGAATTCAAATAAAAATGTGCACAAAGCTGCATTTTTAAATACAACTGATGATGAGTCAAGCTTTGTGTCAATGTAATGATCCAGATGAACTAGACACAAAATATAACTAGGACAATTTTCAACACGCCTCCCAGTGCTTAAACTACAATTTTAGTGATGACGTAGACTTGACCCTGTACTTTCTGCTGTTATTATTGAACAGTAGAGTCTCTGTAGAAACACTGTCTCAATGCTTAAAATGAAAGAGTTTTCAGTGTTGCTGTTTATTTTGTGCCTGTAAAGAGTAGCTTTGTTCACCTACCATAAAGTAATCTGCCCACATCTCACGAGCTGACTCCAGCGCTGCTTGTCGAAGCTTCATTACATGCTCATAGCGAAGGTCTGGCCAGTGCTTTGGGCCATCTTCATCTGCATAACGTCTGCGAGAGACATTTGGATACTTAGACTGATTTTATCGGCTCTGTGAATCTCTTCAGTAACAGACCCACCAAAAAATGACCAACCTTGGCTCCTCCTGTGGCCTCCACAACACATTATGGTACAAGTTCTGCACCTTGACAAGCCAGTTACGCAGAATGGCCGTGGTGTTGTCCTCGTTGTGATCAGTTGCTACCCTGTCAATATGCGGCAAATGTGAATGATCCAAACAAACACTTCAACCTCATAGGGGCGGAATATAATCAACATGTGAGGGTGATAAAAGAAAAACAGTAACAATGGCTGAACGTAGCACTTGTGCCAGTCTGGATTCAAGCTGAGAGAAGAGCTGAAAGATGAGACCACAGCTGAAAAGACAATAGTCCTGTTCACTTTTTGTAAGCTCCATGTCTGCAGCTGTGGGAACAGGCACAAGGGTTAATGACAATGTTATCACTAACAAAAACACTATGACTCTATCTGATATTATTTTCAGGTAGCCTATCACATTTTAGGAATGTTAGATTAAGGAAATATCATCAATGCCACTGGCTTAGTCTGCACTTAAGTCACCAGAGAAGTATTTTCTCCAGGTAAATGACAGTCACGCAGGGTTCTCCTGACAGAATTTGCACAGATTCATGAGAACACACAGCAGCTCCCTGCTAAATAGCTTCTTCACTCGTTGCCGTTGTCCATCCTTCCAAATACTCAAACTTTTCATGTTCAGCTCAAATAAATATTTGTTAAAAGCCTAGTTCTGAACCATATATGGTACAACTATGTCTAAACACAGATCTATGTACAAGTAATGTTTCACTTACATCTGGTCTACAGTTGGCTTCAAAAAAAAAAAAATCCAACATGTGTTTACTACATCACATAGATGTTTGTATTTTCCACATGCAGCTTTTACAGAACATGCCAAAATAACCACAAACATATCTACAGAGATTTTATGCCATACATAAAACTAAAGGAAATACTTAATTTAACTCATATAAAGTTCTTTAATAAAGTTAAACTTGTTTATTATATTTGTGAACCCTCCAAGCAGTAATTAAAATTGCTCAGAACTCAGATTATAAGCACAGGTTTGCTGGTGGAGATGTTTAAATGGTCTGCAACATCCACTTGCACAACCATTAGATAACTGCCATAGAAGGTTGTGCTTGTTCCACATGACAGATAGGATGCAGCTGTTTGTTTGGACAAGGGCCTGCAGAAACACATTTAGTGAGCCACAATACTGCATAAATCAACCAGGGTTTAGTTTCCAGAATCACTTAGCATGTAGAGCAAATATTCAAGGGTGCCATTTGTCAAAGCTAAACAGGTGTCACGTTTGTTCTCCAACACTCCGTTACAAAGGATGGACATGAATTATGGGAAATATCTGTAAGAAGGCTAAAACGTGGTGCAGTTAAGTTAGTGAGGTTTTCCGACATCATACTATACAATTCCCACACCCTGCTACAGTACTGCCAACACAGCTGTCCACAGCTGGAGGCTCCCTGGGGCTAAAGCTTTGCCAGGTCTCTGACCTACAAAATGCATTTGGTCTTTAACACACCCTCTCAATCCCTCACTCCACTAATCATATAGAAGCCTGATTACCATAGTAGGGCAGATGAAGACAGGAAGTCATCTAAAGATAGGGGGTTTGTAATCTATTATATACATTAGTAGCCTTAGTAGCCAGTGTTAGGTATTTTTTGTTAGATAGACATTGGTTAGATACTTGATGTATTAGAAATGTTTAGTGTAGACAGGATGTCTAGCTCAGGCTGTTAAATGCTTAGTCATTCTCAGGGGGTACTCCAGGTTGATAACTAGACAAAAAGCTGATTATTGTTAGGAGACAAAATGTTTATCCTTATTATTATGACGTGTTTAACCATAGTCGTAGTCATAATATTGTCTTATGTCGTGTTAGAATGTTTTTAGCTACACACCACATAATCAACAGACAATCACACATTGATTTTCTTCAGGCTGTGACTACTGCTCTGACCAGCTGCATAGCTGGCACCGGGAGACGTCACGGTTTGGTGTCCCTGAGTAGTGTGGGGTTAGCCCGAGGTGATATAATGTATAGGCCTGTTATGGTTCAGGGTTTTTCATCTTTCAGCTGCCTGTGTGCATGTTGGAGGTGCAAAGACTCCTGAGCGTGTAATGTTAACTTTTACCTGTGATCATTGAATAAATCAGCACTGTTTTGAAGTTATTTGGACTGTCTCGTCTCTCAGAGTTAACGGTGAAAAGAACTGGGTCACCAACACCAGCTTTGACACAATATTTTACTTTGTAGCATTTGTACGTTAAATCCTACAGCCTCCCTTGTGGCATGCCCCCTCCCCTCCCCTCCCCTCCCCTCCACGTATACAGGCCAATGTAGACTACTGTGGTGAGCACAGTGCCCAGATGTGACCAACAGTGGTTACCTTTAAGGACACTAAGTGTCTACTGGTCGTCTGAACCCAGCCTTGGGTCTCCCTCACCCTCCTGCTTGTTGAAACTTGAGGAATTTGTTTGTTTGTTTTTTTTTTAACCCGGAATGTTTTCTGCGTAACACTGTGCAGTCATCATCTCTAAACCCGGACAGACATTCTAGTCTCTTTATTTACTCTTCCCCAAATCTCAGCCGTTATATGCAACATGGTTATTTTAGGAAGAACTCTTAGGCAAAAATAGAAAACCTTTTAGACCTTAACATGCGATAGAGACGCCAAGTTAAAAACTTCGTAGCTGCTAACTCGTTGGCGACCACATTACCTAGTGACCTAACAGCTTACCACAGAGCCATACGGTCCTTGGGGTAGTTGAGACGCTCAATAGTACCGAGAAAATACGGCAAAGAGTGCTCGGAGTTTCGGCAGATGAGGGCGACGAGAACTCGGGGGGCGAGGACCGGAGACTCGGGGCTCCAGCGCTCCTCCGCAAAATATCCCCGTGCTGGGCTGCAGCAGGACAGGAACAGGATGAGCAGGGAAACGGGGGCGAGCCCGTGCATTGCGACAATAAATTAAAAGCTATTTAAACAAAAAACTAAACTATGTAGGCCGTATTTGTGGCTGGTGACAAAACCCTTATTTGAAAGTCATCTCTTTACTTTGAGCGGTCATCACAGAAAAGCGCAAACCGTGGACCAGCTCCTGATGTGAGCTTTAAAGGGCGTGGTGAGGTCTTAAAGGGGATGGACTAATGAACATGTAACCACAAAAGTAAATGTTTCATCAACATTTTATTATATTGTTAATTGCAAACCAAAATAAGTGTTATGGGTGGTTGTGTTCCAAATTAGTGTACAATTTTAGGTCAAGGGTGCATCTTCACTGAATATTTTACTAAAGGTTGTGGAGGCACTTCAGAGTAGAGAAGCAGAACACACAGCTTTTTTGTTTTATGCATTTCCAAAGACACTGAGAAGAACTGTGCTCTGAATATTTTTATTTTATAGCCTTTATAGTCTATGGTTTGTCAGAAACACAACTTTTTATTTAGTATTAACGATGTCCATCCTCTGCATGCTTCACATTTTCAACATCACACCTATGCATGTTGCACAGACTACACTGGCTTCTAAACTCTGCTGTGGAGATCAAACATCCAACTTAAGTAACACAAAGCAAAACATACTGTGGAGAGGGACTTCTTTAAACTTTACTTGAATAAAGCTAAACCTCTGATGCATACACACATCATAAGTGCTCAATCCTATGATGGAAATTACAACAGTATCCTCAGTTTTTTGTTCAGTCCCTATTTCCTATCTTGTTATCTTTCAAGAGAAAGTAGGAATGTTCTGCACTATCTTCCCATTTCTTCAAGTATTAACAACAGTGCTGACCTCTTGACTCCATTTACCAGATGAAAAGTTCTACAGTTTGGCCCCCGGGCCTAGCCTCTCTACCTGGATAGTTAAGGCGCGGGGGGGGGTCAACAAAAAAGCCACAACAGCTCGCCAGTGGCTGGGACAACACGAGCTGCAGGGAATGCTGGACCCTCTCTTCCCTCCAGCACTTCCTGCAAGAAAGTGGCCACTGAGTTAGAACACGGCAGTAACATTTCATATCTCAATAATACAAACTATTTCTGCTGGGATAGAAAAACTGCTTATCTATCGATTATGTCATTGGTTTTACTCAGTTTTAATGGAACTGGGACATGCATTTGTGTAGATGTTTGCTATTTTCACTTTTGTTAGTGTATTTTCAGATCCAACATCTGTCAACTTCTGAATTCTGGAATTTAATCAGCATTTTAGCTACTCTGTGCATGTTTTATTTATTTTTATTGTTCTGACTCCCCCCCCCCCCCTCATAATTAATGCTTTTTGCATCTGGGCCTAGTTTAGACTACTTCACGATGTCAATGACAGAGTGAGGTCTTAGGATTCTGTATATGTATGTACTAAATGTCAAATCACCTTCAAAATGGCTGCTTTGCTTCCTCCTGTTGATACAAAAGCCACACAGCGTGCAGCGTTCACCACTGGTAACGTCATAGTTACACGCTGTGCTGGTGGTTTGGGAGAGTCGCTGATAGGGGCCACAGTCTTCTTTGTTTCCTGAACATTGAGTAAATGGTAAATGGTCTTGCACTTGTATATACAGTATATAGTGCGTTTTATGTATTGATACACACTCAAAGTGCTTTACACTATTCCCTATTCACACACACAAACGTTCTCACTCACATCACCAAGAGCAACTTGGGGTTGGGTGTCTTACCCAAGGACACTTCAAGGGAGTGTCTTGAATAGTGCAAACAAATCACAGGATTCTATTAGACTAGCAAAATGGGAGTGAAGACAGAGTAACTGTGACATCCCTCTAGATCTTAATGAGAAGGACTACCTGAATTAAATACATTCCTTCTTCAGAAACAAATCCATATTAATATGAATTTAATATTTACAGAAACATTTGCAGAATACCTAAGCCCAGCAATTTAATGGCATTTCTAAAAAAAATCGAGTCACATGGTCCAACATGATTCAACACTGAGATGCTGAATTGATTTTCTTTAGGGTCAAAAAGTGGATGCAAAATATAAGAACTTAGGGTGTCTAAATGAAATATGAAAATGGATTTCATACAAATCTGTAATCCCTAATTGTCTTAATCATCTGAATCATCTTTACTGTCAGATATTTATGGTGGAAAAATCACAGCAAGGGCACCTTTCCTAAAGTCAAACAGACATTTCAAGATTTACTGAAGTACAGCTCTCACCTTCAGCAGAGGGTGGTCTGGGAAGAGGGAACAGGTGTGTCCATCAGGCCCCATACCCAGCAGCAACAGGTCAAACACGGGGATGTCATCATCTGGGAAGGCCTGAATGTTTGAAAGCAGCAAACCATATTAAAGGTCGAACAATAACACATGCGTGACTTTGGAGCTAGAACTAATCACAGAACAGTAGCTACAGATAGATGTAAGAGATATCTGCACCTCCTTCAGTTTGCAGGTATAATCTTCAGCACACTCGTTTACTGGCAGAGAGGAGTTGATGGTTAAGATCCCACTATCTGGGATGTTGACTCTGGAAAACAACTGACTCTGCAAAAGAAGGAAAAGGTGACATTTGACCCCAGTAAGAGAACAGCATACATCAATGTAACCATGAAGCTAAACGCTCCTCAACAGATACCTTATACAGCCCATAGGTGCTCTCAGGATCATCAAACGAAACCAATCTCTCATCACAGAAACCGACCACCCACTTGCTACAGTCCAGCTGTGGTAGTGCGAGCAGCTCTTTGCTGAGCATGGACACGAGGCTTCCTCCAGACAGACCCAGGGTGAATCTGCCATGAGAGGCGATGGCCTTCTCAGCCCGCGATGTCACCAGATGGGCCAACGCTGGGCCAAGCTCCGCTGAGGAGGGGAAGACCACGACTCTTCTGGCAGCCATGAGAGCTCTGTCGGAACTGTGGGGTTACTAAGAAAAACAAGAGACTGAAATCTGGTTTTGCACAATAGGGAAGTCGGTTACCAAACAGTTTTGCAAGTCGTGACGATCTGTCCGAAAATATTTTACGGAGTCCTCATGTTAATTGCATGAACTGCTTATTTTTAAACTAAAATTAACATCTGCTAGTATTACCCGACTGTAAGAGTGCGCAAAGAGAAAACTGGAGACTAAGCTTCAACCCACCACAGAATACCACATTAACCACTATCGTAAATATGAGAGAGAAGCGATGCGAATTTCCTAATAGCTTATATAAACCTGACGTTTGTGCCCTATCGCTGCCGTTTCCCGAAAAAAACCAAACAAACATTAGTTTTCTTGCCTGATGGAAACTCAGGTGCAGATTGTCATGAGGATGACTTTCAGTCGGCAAACGTAATTCGTCAAGCTACTTCCTGAATTTTTTTACCAGTTGTGATTGGCTGGTCCTGTGTTTAGGACGCACTGCATTCTGGTCAGTGGAGTCCCCGATTACGTAGCTACAATGACATAAAATCTTATGGACTAATACGTTAAAACATGCGACTACCAATATACTTTCTTACACACCAAAGCTCGATCTTAGAGTAAATATAAGTAGATGTATTTATATTAGTCTAGAAATCATTAGTTTACTACAGTTTTATGTGCGAATGCAATGCTTCCTCCCACCCGGCAGGTGGAATCACTGTCCATTTAAATCAGTCGAGTTTTGAAGAGGGACTCACGCTTATCGTGAGCAAGCATACACAGCTCTTCTCGTGTATTGTAGTGTAACTACATTTTACAGTTAATATTAGCGCTTTCTGATCGTAACAACTTGTCCGTGCGCATCTTGCGTGTCACAGAAACCCAAACAAACATGTCGACTGTTTTCTCTTTCCAGACACAGCTCGTCTCCATCATGGACGCGTTATCTAAAACAGCTGTAATGGAAATAAGCAAACTGGTGGAGATCGAGTCGAAGATGCTGAAAATAGAGATAACTCGAGGCCGGAATGAAATCGCCTCGCTCACAGAGAAACTGCAGCTGATGGAGAAATTGCTTTTTATCGCTCAGGGGCGCAGACAGGACGCACCATCAGCAGCAACGTGCTCAGTGGTAGGGGACGGTTCAGAAAACGGAATATCGGAGCCCGACAGAACAAGACCTGCCATAAAAGGGTAGGCTTGCAGATATCTGTGGGTAGCCTGTAAAAGTATAGTGTGTCTGTGTCTATCATGTCCTTAGCTGAGCTCCAATCTGCCTCATGTATTAATCCAAGTTTATTGCGTCCTAGTGAGAGCCCATGGGAAAGTTCCTCCACGGAGATGAGCAGTTTGCATCAACGTGAAGCGGAAGCTGCAGCTGAAGTAAGCTGACCATACATATTATGTCATTATATTGCACTGTATCATTCATTTGTGACAGGTGCAGTCCACATTCTGTTTTCTCAATAGATTACAAACCCACCAAAAGAGCAGCCTGAACTCATAGTGATAAAGGAAGAGCTGTCCGAAGAGGATAGCAAAGACACGGAACAAGATAAGACAGGTAAAAACAGTGAGTAATGTGTAAACTGTATATGTGCAAGTTCTGACTGTACCAGAAAATTGACCTTAAGTGACCATAAGTGGACTTTAGATGAAGGTTATTTTGTCAAGCTATTGCCATAATACCTTCACACTCCTCATAAAATGTGCTAATAATGTTTTAAAGGGTCCACCAAACTCCAGCAACACACAAAGCCTTTATTGCTATTTATTGTGAAACCAGTGCATTAAGCTTGTGGCCTTAATAATGGCCATTATGGTCAATAGTATTCCAAATTTTAACATGTCAGTTTGCTGTCAACAGGGACTGAAATGAACACAGACACCCAGAAGTATCCAGTTGTGGTGCAGTGTCCCAGACTCATCACAGAACGTCTGCAGCCCGTGTTCACTGATAACTTTGTGACCCTTAGTGTTGGACCAGGAAGGAGGGAAACACAGTGGAATCAGCAGCTTACACCTGCACACACAAACCTAGAGGCTGGGAAAAGCTTAGCTCAGAATATTACTTCCCAAAGTCTAGGTCTGCTAAGGAATATGAAGATTCACAATTTCAGGAACACAGCTGCAAAGAGGTTCGGCTGCTTGCAGTGTGGCAAGAGCTTCAGATGCTTTAGTCAGCTTGAAATACACCAGAGAAGTCACACAGGAGAGAAACCATTCAGGTGCGTACTCTGTGGAAAGCGTTATGCACAAAAAGGGCATCTGTATACACACCAGCGCACACACACTGGGGAAAAGCCATACCGTTGTCCCATTTGTGGAAAGGGCTTTATTCAGAAATGCACTCTTGATATGCATCAGCGTACACACACCGGAGAAAAACCTTTTGTTTGTATCAAATGTGGCAAGGGTTTTACAAAGAATTGTAATCTTAAAAAACACCTTGCAGTACATCTAGATCCTAGTTTGAACATGTATGGTAGTGACTGTAGTGCACCGACATTTAGTGGAACATTCATAAATGGGACCACATAAAGCACCAACCAGCCAAATGCAACTTCTCCATGTGTTTAAAATATTTTGTGCATAATAAAGCTATCTTTATTCTAGAGTGCTGTGTTTTATATCTTCTGTGATAAAAATGTACATATAGTACATACAGTGCTCTGCTGCATATCTTTTATATCTCATTTTAAACAATTCATACAATGGTTATAGTGTGGAAAACAATATTTTTTTGTGAACTTAATGTAAAAACTGAAATAATCAATAAAAAACTTGTTTATTGATAGCTATCAATATCTTATCAATTACATAAACGCAGCCTGAGTTGCGGTAATGCAGAGGCCAGAAAATGAGTGAGCACGCAGTAACACCTCTTCTTTAGCACTTACTTTGAAAACCCAGTGAAAATGCTCAGTAATGAACAGTAACTGAAGCCCAATTAGGAGCAATGTGAAAATGAAATATTCTCCATTTATTTATTCAGCAGCTACAGCAAGTCTGAGCCAAAAGAACTGTTGGATGTACTGTAGATGGCATAAAGTCTTGACCTCATTATTTAAAACTTGGGACCTAACTTTAGACTGATTAATCTAGACTGATTAGGTAGGTACTTTATTGATCCCACAGTGGGGAAATTTCTGTTTATTGTGTAGTTCTGAAATGAAATGATGCAGTTTAACACTACTTTCAAACATATTTATTTTAATTGCAATTTAAAAAATATTCACCCAAACTCCTAGTATTGTGTAGAAGTTCAGATTTTGACCACTGCAGGGCAGCGAACACTCATGATTTTATTAGAGTGGCCTTCACAACACAACTTATAATTAAAATCTCTAATAATACAACTATCATCAGTACTGGTATTATTGGTAATCAATCTAATCAAACCGAAAATCAGTTGTACATATTGATTAAAAACAATGCTGATGAATAAGTGTTTTAAAAACAATCTACTGCAGTGATGCCCTTCGTCATTGTGACTACTCTGCTGCCACCTAGCGATAGACTCATGAATGTAACGTTACTGGTCACACCAGAGTTATTAGGAGTGGCGACAACTCCAGTGACTACTGTACAAGGACCGTTATTTATAGTAATGGCGGATCACTGGCACATCGAATAGTTCCAAACATTATCAGCAGTGCCATAGAGATACATTATCTTACAAAGTAAGAAGCTGAAATCAATAGCAGTAATTATACTTGTCACATTTTAAGTTAGCGACGTGTCAAAACATGTTTTACAACCTCCTTGTCTGTCTCTCTCAAATATTGAGTCTCTTTAATAATTAGGTACCTAGCTGACTAGCTAAATTGGCTGAGCTATCTACAACAACAACAACACTGAAATAGTTTGCAAAGCTGTAAAAGTCATTAAAAATAGTAACTGCTGATAAATCTCCCCGTTCCCTACAGAAAACAAAGGATTTCAATAGACTGTTTAAAACGACTCCTCAATGTCGCAGCACTTCTATCTTAACGGCTCTGGGTTAGACTTAAATGACATACTGACGTATCCGGTAAACCGCCCCACAATAAAACAGACACCAGCGTTTCTAATATGTAAAATGTAAATCATTGTAAATTCGAAGGGGTAGTCATTGCATGGCAAATACCCGACTGTATTTCGTGGTGCAGAGATCGATAACAAAGTGTCTAATATTACTAGCTTAAGGTACTTACATCAACATGACTATGAATACCCCACTAATGGACACATAAAATAATAATAATAATCAGTATTAATATCTCTATGATTCACACTGAAGAAGCTGAAAATGTTTATAATCTATAACTCGCGTTTCTGCTTCTACTGTGTCCGGTAAATGTTGGTACCGTTTTCCCACAATCCCTTGCGGCACAACTCTACCGCATATTTGATCAAGAAGCAACCTTGCTACACTGGAAATCTTGCCAACATTTCGAAAAACACAGCCTCTCTGTCGAGATGATGTGCGACACCACAAACCGAGGTTTTCGGACGCAGTTAGCCGCTATCCTGGACAAGCTAACGAAGGCGGCTTTGGTTGAAATAAGCACCCTGGCTGATGAATGCTCCTCCGTCCTTCACACGGAGATATCCCTGCACAAAACGGAAAATGAGGCTTTGAAGAAGAGATGTCGCTCACTGGAGGTCCAGTTGAGAGCAGCCCGGGAGGCGCAGACCTATCCTGTACTCTCCAACAGTGTTAGCCGTCGGCACTGTGCAGGTCAGGATTATCAGAAATCTGAATAGAGTCCTTTCTAAGTTACCACACTAGGGAGTGTTGTATCCAGAATAACAGTTCATATTTGTCAGGGCTACACATTGCTAGCTAGCTAGCTTTAGTGTGGACTAGCCACCTCTACATTTGGAGACACTGAAATTCATTATCATGAACCGGACGATGGCTTTGACCCTGAAAAAAACTTTTTTAAGAACTCTGAAAATAACTGCAAGTATTACACGGATGAGCAGTTTAACAGCAATGTCAAGACTGAAAACAAAGTATCACTAATTCACTTTAATAGCAGAAGTCTATACGCAAACTTTCAGAGTATAAAACATTATCTTAGTAGTCTGACACATTCTTTTAATATAATTGCTATTTCTGAAACTTGGATGAATAATGTAAGGGGAATGGATTTTGACCTTGATGGGTACGACTTGGTACGTACAAACAGAGAGATAAAGATGGGAGGAGGGGTGGCTTTGTACATAGATAAAAACTTTGTTATGAGAAAGTGGAGAAAATGTCAAGGGTGGTGGAGAATCTTCTGGAATGTGTGACGGTTGAATTACTTTTGGAAAAAAAGAAAAATGTTGTAATAAGCTGTATTTATAGAGCACCTGGAGCCAGCATAGAAAAATTTAATGACTGGATGGAGGAGAATTACTCGACAATAAGTCATAAATTAATGTTCATATGTGGTGACTTCAATATAGATTTGTTAAATCCTAACAAGCACACAGGAACTGAGGAGTTTATTAACACAATATATAGATGCAGTTTATACCCAAAAATTACAAAACCAAGTAGA
>NW_018127985.1:1658950-1688536 GCF_001952655.1 Monopterus albus | reverse complement strand
AGGAATGTGTGAAGATAAAGAAATGGTGTGATAGCAACTTACTATCTTTGAATTTGGAGAAAACTAAATATATGGTATTTGGGAATCGTAGACCACATAATGAACTTCAATTGAAAATTGGGGGAGCTAATATAGAACGAGTATATGAAATCAAATTTCTGGGTGTCATGGTTGATGACAGATTCTCCTGGAAATCTCATATCAGATATGTTCAGCATAAAATAGCTAAAAATATATCGATATTGGCAAGGGTTAGATATATGCTGGACGTGAAAGCACTTCGCATTTTGTATTCTTCATTGATTTTACCATACTTAGTGTATGGCGTTGAAAACTGGGGAAATACACTTCAACCATTGTATATATTACAAAAAAGAGCGATAAGAATTGTGCATAAGATGGGGTATAGGGATCACACCAATGTAGCTTTCATACAGTCTAAATTGTTAAAATGTTTCGATTTAATGGGATATAAGACTGCAGTGTTTATATATAAAGCCAGGAACAATTTATTACCTGGTGGAATTCAAAAACTATTTAATGAAAGGGAAGGGGGGATATAATTTAAGGGGGCAGTTAAATTTTAAAATTCATGCTATACGTACAACCAAAAAAAGATTTTGTATTTCCATAAGTGGGGTAAAACTTTGGAACAATTTCAGTGTGGACATAAAAAATAGTAATAGAATTGATGAGTTTAAACATAAATATAAAGATATGTGTCAAGCAAGATATATGCATGAACAGGTTTAATGATTAATTAGGTGGAACATTGTGGGTGTGGTGTAAGAATGTTAACACTATGTAATAATTCTTTAGTATATTACTTGTGTGGTGGAGAAGATAATTATCTAAGAATGTAATTATGTAAGAATGTTAACAATCTGTAATAATTTTTTTAGTATATTACATGCGTGGTGTAGAACAAAATGATCTATGTAGAGATACTGCTTGCAAACCAATGATGGTAAGATGATGTTAGGGGGTAGGACTGGATAAGTCTGACTTCTTCCTACTCCGTTCAAGCATGTACTAGGTATAAGCAAATTGATAATGGATTAGCATTTGTGGATATGTGTGAAATTATGTGTGTTGACATATCGACTGTCTTTACATGCTTGAAAGAATAAATCAATACAATACAATACACTACAACTAAGGTACATCCAGATGTGCACATCTGCACTAGTGGCCTTCAACATTAAGTGTTAATGAAACAAATAAGCCAACAGTCATGCTGTTCTCAAGATACAGTATATATGATCTTGGTGTATATATCTCCTATGATTACCATCTATAGGAAGCCAAACATTTCATATCTGCTTCCTCTTTCAGAACAGCAGCAGCCTGCTCCAGCCATCGATGGAGTTTTTGGAAAGGACTGGTGCATGGACCTGTGGAGGGAGGACAAACTCCCCTCTCAAATGAAAGGAACAATAGAACCTGCTGCTATGACAAGCATGGGAGCACAGGTCAGTGAATCTCTTAGCATCTGGTTTTGGTTAAACTGGTACAGTCAATTTCCTAGTGAGCTGAGATGACTTAATAATTTTTGCTTTCAAAGCTATTTGTCCCCTGTATTTTGGGTAGGCAGTAGACTTAATGGAGCGAGAACCTGATCTCATCTTTGTCAAAGAAGAGACATATGATGATCAACCCATTGGCCACCAGATGAGGCTCACAGATAACAGAAAGAGTATGTTTGGTTAAAAAACAAACAAACAACAGCATTACTATAATCCAAACGGTTTCTGTGATTTAATTGCATTTATTCTCATTTGTCAGTTGTTGGAATCTTTGAGGAGGACAGCATGCTTCACAGATCTGTTGATGAGCTGCAGCTTCAACCAGAGGAATTAAACAACTTCCCCATGATGGTGGACAGTCACACACAACAACGCACACAGCCAACAATTATGGACAAGTTGATAGATGATGCAACAATGAACACTCTGGCTGACAACACGAATCCTCCTTCAGCCATCACCGAATACTTAAACTATACAAACGATAGCAGTATCAGTGCAACAAAAGAACTCACTACTCATCCAAAACCCATGAAGCCAACTAAACGGTTTGAGTGCTTATTCTGTGGGAAAATATTTAACTATTTGAGCAGTTTAAAAGTCCACATCAGGCGACACTCTGGTGAGAAGCCGTTCAGCTGTTCCGTTTGCGGGAAGAGATTTGCTCAAAAAACGTACCTGAAACTGCACCAGCGCGTGCACTCAGGGGAGAAGCCGTACAGCTGCCTAGACTGTGGCAAAAGCTTTTCCCAGAAAAGTTCTCTAAACATCCATCTTCGAACACACACTGGTGAAAAGCCTTATAGCTGTGTGGACTGTGGGAAATGTTATGCATACAAGTATGGTTTAAATCACCACCAGTGTTTCAGTTGACCGGTCAGACAACCACATGGAGAGTCTGGTTATCAGTAAGAAGTCTAACTGTGACTAGAAGTGCTTTCGGTATTGCTCACAGTAGCTCAACATGTGCTAATACTGTATGTCTATGTAAAGCTAAAATGTGGATGAAAATGTTGATTTGAAATACCCCATGCATATCAAAGATGTAAATTGTATTTTTTAGCATTACTGATAAGGGAGACTGCTACATCTAATTGATACAGAGACAGCCCTTGTTATTGTACCCTTTCCATGGGCACATTAACAAGCCTAGACAGCTTCACAGATTGATAAAGAAAAAAGTTATGGATCAAATGAGACTCACTTGCTGATCCTGTGTCATCAGGGCAGGTTGTCATATGCGTGGTGTAACATGTTATACATACCTCAGTGTCATATATGCCAAAATAATTACTTTGGACCAATACTCAGTTGTTTGCACACATGTAACATAAACTGTCAAACTACCTCTTCACATCGAAGTAAAACAGTTTCTTCTGTTTGCCTCATTGCCCAAGTGTCACCTCTGCTCTGTTTCCAACATGCCATGTGTCATTTTATAGCATTGCATTTAACTGGGCAGACCTTTTTCTTTGGTCACATAATATTGAAATGAATCCCAAAAATTGTTCAGGTCTAAACTGAAATATGGTTACCGTTTTAAAATGTGTTTGTATGACTGTAGAAAGATGAATTGTGTTATGTGCAATTAAGCCAATTGTTGGGTTTTCTAATTGTTAATCTTTTAAATGAACTACAGATGTTTTATGTGCTTTCCTTTTTTCCCTCACATCTTCATGTTAGAATGCCCAGTCAAATGTGGCTTATTGAAATTGCCAGCTGAATATGAAAGGAACTGAGCTAAACTTCAGTTTGAATTACAGAAAAAAATTTAAAAAAGACAGTTCTGTCAAATAAAATTTCAATCACAAAGTGAACGTTTATGTTTTATTGTTGACAGGAACAACCGAGACACTGAACTGCTAAGTGCTTAAATAAAAACACTGGACAAGAACATTTTGCCCCACATTCCTGGTTTTTAAATGTTATGCTACAGACCACAAGTCATTACAAATATAACTGAAAGAATCCTTAAACTAATGTGAGAAGTAGTATGTGATGCAGTACATTTAGATGCAGTTAACAGATCTAATGAGCTTGCATCCACAATCAGTCACTGATAGGTTCCAGCCATTAAGCTCTTAAGATATCTCCTGGGTATACGCTTTTCTCCCACAACCTCGCGGTTCCTGTGTGCCATTAAATGGTGGTTGAGGTTGACCTTCTGTGTAAAGGTCTTCCCACATTTAACACAGTGGAATGGCCTCTCTCCAGTATGGATGCGCAGGTGGCACTTCAGATTGCCTTTCTGGGTGAACCTTTTCGCACACAAGCTACACCTGTAAGGTTTCTCTCCTGTATGGACAACATAGTGGATCCTGAGAGCAGACGGGTTTGCAAAGGTCTTCCCGCACAGCTCACATGACTTACTGACTCTCTGGGAGGGAACTGGAGGCACACAGGTATGTGAATTTAATGTACTGTGAGGGAAATGCTGGTTACAAATGTTACAGAAGTTTGACTTGTGTGACTTCATGTGGTGTGTTAGAGTGCCCTTATGAAAAAATGTCCTGCTACATATTTGGCATGTGAATTTGTCTTTCTTTGGATCCCTGGTAGTTTCGGCATTAGGCATCTTAACGTTATCATGTGGCTCTTTATCCAAAGCAGTGCTGTTTTCAGTGTTGTCTGTCAGTAATGCTAGCTGCTTGTTTGGGCTGGACCCACCTCCAGTGTTCATTGTTGAATCCTGCTGACTTTCTTGAATGAACTGCACATCATCATCATCAATGTCATCTTCAATTGGAATGATATGAGTGCTGAAGGCCTCCTCTGTGCCACTGATGGATATCAGCTGCATAGACTGTTCTTCAATACCACCTGCAGACACAATCTGTTCTTCATCCTGATCAAATGACAGGCTGCAAGTGCTGCCACCAGCTGAGTAGCCAACTGACAGCTGCTCTCGTTCCTTGGCCATGTTTTCTTCATGTTCTGTTGCATACAAATACACAGACAAACACTCTAAAGCTGCTAAATCTGCAGTGTGCACTCCTTTGCCCTCTTACCATGGGCAGATCTAGAACATTTTGAATGGGGTGGCCAGGCTGGGTCACAGACTCAGTGAGGGGTGGCACATTTTATGATGAAGAAAAACATGTAAAAACTAAATTAAACCCCCAGATTAATGAAATAATAAACCATACATTATTAAGAATGAATTGTTTATTTCTGTGTAAAAATGAGACACATGAAGTACTTTCTTTAGCTAACTTTGGCTGCACTCTTTACTTACTCCCTGCCAGGGACAGTGCTGCTACACAGGGGTCCCCACCCCCTCACCGAATCATGCCAAGTACTCCACAACAACACAACAGGAGAAATGAATCCAAATATCATGCTTGCATGCATGATAAAAATAGAACTTACTGACCGATATCAATTATAAAGCACCAGAAAAGTGGTAGTTGTATTGCAAGCAACAATTTGCCATAGCTTTTTATTTTACATTCATTAATACTTATAAGCATCATATTTGGACTCTGGCAGGGTTGGCCAACAGGGGTGGCCAGTCAAATTCTGGGTCACCCCCTGGCTCCACCCATGCCTCTTACCTTCTGAAGCAATGGTTTCTTGCTGACAGCTGCTGGTGGCTTCCTCCACATAATCCTCCTCTTTGATGTCAGTCACAGTAATCTGGTCAGACAGCGCTGCCATAGACTGCAAAATAGAAAAGTCCCCCTCCAATCAACTCACTTTTTTCCTTATACTTTACTTCAGTGTGTTTTCTGTTTTGTTGTCACAATGATGCATGTGCAGAGTTCAACACTACAGGAAAAGCTCATCTTAAAACCTCAAAATGTGCATTTATTAGCAAGAAGTAGGAGACATCTTATTTTGAGCAGTTAAACTTAAAAAATCTACAATATCTACATATTCAGGGATCCTGAAATAAAAAAACTAAAATCTAATGTACCCAAGGTTATTATTCAAAGCAGAGTAATTTTGAATGTCTTTATGAATGACAGAAGGGGGCCTGTAAACTGTAGGTCAATACAACAACACCTTCTGTGACAGCAGGACTTTACAAGTCTGACAAAAGCTGAAATGATAAGCCTTAATTAAGTCATTGAATGAATGTCACTTTTGGCTTTTTCCCGTCAGGGAACAGTCAGTGTAACCACATGTTGACTGACGTGTTTTACGCCCGATGCCCTTCCCGATCCAACCCTGACTCAAACCCGGGCCACAGTGGCGGGAGCGCTGCGCCCTAACCACCAGTCTATCAGGGAACCAATCTTAAGTCATCAATCGAGGAAAAATGTAAAGTGGTGATTTGCTGCCATTCTCTTTATTTAAACTTTCTAAATATCTTCTATTCACTATTTTTTGAACTGGTGATGGGACAAAACATGATAAAACCCTCAAAATACACATTTATAACCAAAATATCCCGGGTCATATCAAGACGTACGCACTCCCTTGCCTAGCTACTGCTGCTTTTCATTGTACATAAGCAATTTTAGGAGTGAGTGTGAGTGTGTGTGGTTGTTTTTCTACATGTCAGCCCTGTGATAGAATGGAGACCTGTCCAGGGGGTGTACCCTGTCTCTCGCCCAATGTCAGCTGGGATTGGCTCCAGCCCCCCAGCTACCCTATTCAGGGATAAGCGGTAGAGATAATGGATGGATGGATGGATTATGAAGATAGACATTTTGGCTGTTTTCTAAAGTTTGTATGCTTCATATTTAAGCCTGTATAATATCTACTGTACTGCATGCTCCACGCCTGCAAACACAACTGGTTATTGCTCATGGTCATAAAGGCGTCATAAACCTTCCTGTCACCTTATCAGAGGACTGTGGTGAGTCTGTGATTCTTTCCAGACTATACGGGTCTCTGTCTTTCCACAGTTTCATACACCAGTCTTTTCCAAAGATCCCTTCTATTGTGGGGGGCCCAGGCACTGAGGAGAAATAGAAGGAAAAAATGGAAACACACCAGTAAACACTAAAGCCATACGGATGTTCAAATCTTCTGGGCTAACGTTACTGTCAAACAGAAGTAAAAGTACCATAAGGATCCTCGTCTCTGTAGCAGACAGTTTGTACACCCACGGTGCGATAAGTTTTACACAACTTGGGGGCGTCGCTTCTCACAATCGTTAGCTCGCACTCCAGACTGTTTACTTTCTCTGCCAGGGCGGAATTAGCAAACAGTAGCCGAGACAACTCGAGCCGGAGCTCAGCCGAGTCTTCGTCCACCAGTTCGCAGACTTGACTCAGGGCAGACCTTGCCATCGCCTCCATGATGGAGGAGAGCTGTGAGTGAAAAGAGACGCGGCTCGCCATTGTTGTTCCTGGCTGCAACAAACCTCTTCACTAGTCCAACAAAAGCGTCAACTCAAAACCGAGGAAGCGAAATGATTTGGTAGTTTAAATGATAACATACACTAACACGTAGCTAATGAAGCCAATTAGACGCAATTGTTCTCGCAAAGCGGGACCCAAATAAATGTAGCAACCGTTACGTGTTTCCGGAGGAAGTAACCGGTCAGCTGACTTGTATCACAAGGCTTCCTCGTTTGGAAAGGAAAGCGATGTGTTTTCTCTAATCAATGATAATACATGCCGGCTGCTGTTCCATCGTCGCTCTCGGTAGACAGGATCCAGTATAACCACAGCTAAGAACATGAATTCGGAGAAGGACTTTTCGCCTCTGACGCCCAACATCGTCAGGGCTCTGAATGATAAACTGTACGAGAAGAGGAAAGTGGCAGCTCTAGAAATTGAGAAACTGGTGCGGGAATTTGTGGCCCAGAACAACTCCACTCAAATCAGGCATGTAATCCAGATTCTGGCCTCGGAATTTGCCCTTTCCCAGCATCCCCACAGCCGCAAAGGGGGTCTCATTGGACTGGCAGCTTGCTCAATCGCCCTCGGCAAAGACTCAGGTCTGTATCTGAAGGAGCTTATTGAGCCTGTACTCACATGCTTTAATGACTCAGACAGCCGTTTGCGCTACTATGCCTGTGAGGCCCTCTATAACATAGTCAAGGTGGCCAGAGGAGCTGTGCTGCCCCACTTCAACCTGCTCTTTGATGGTCTCAGCAAACTTGCAGCAGATCCGGATCCAAATGTGAAAAGCGGATCTGAACTCCTGGACAGACTGCTCAAAGACATAGTGACAGAAAGTAACAAGTTTGATTTGGTGGCATTTGTCCCTCTGCTGAGGGAGAGGATCTACTCCAATAATCAGTATGCCAGACAGTTCATTATTTCTTGGATCCATGTTCTGGAGTCTGTGCCAGACATCAACCTGTTAGACTACCTCCCTGAGATCCTGGATGGGCTCTTTCAGATTCTGGGAGACAACAGCAAGGAGATCCGTAGGATGTGTGAGGTGGTGCTGGGAGAATTTCTGAAGGAGATTAAGAAGACTCCCTCTAGTGTGAAATTTGCTGAGATGGCCAACGTCCTGGTCATCCACTGCCAGGCTGCAGATGAGGCCAAACTCACAAACGACCTGATCCAACTGACAGCTATGACCTGGATGAGAGAGTTTATCCAGCTTGCAGGCAGAGTGGTTCTCCCTTACTCCTCTGGTATCCTGACTGCAGTGCTACCTTGTCTCTCCTATGATGACAGAAAGAAGAATACCAAAGAAGCAGCCAGTGCCTGCAATCACAGTTTGATGAAGCTGGTGACCCCTGAGGATGATGAGGATGAGGAAGAAGAGGGAAGTGGAAGCACTGGTTCACTGTCTAAGGAAGAAGGCCAGCCCCTGGCAGAGGCAGACAGCACTGATATGCTGAATGCATCACAAGAATCTGTTGGCTTCAGTAATATCAGCTTTTTTACTCCAGCGAGTGCTGACAGGCCACAGGTAACTCTGGACCTAGACGGCATTGTTCAGGTGTTGGACCGCCACCTCCACGACTCTTCCACTGGCATGATGACTCGCATAGCTGTACTTAAATGGCTCTACCACCTCTACATCAAAACACCACGAAAAATGTTCCGCCACACAGACAGCCTGTTTCCCATGCTGCTGAAGACATTGTCTGATGAGTCTGATGAGGTTATACTGAAAGATCTGGAGGTATTAGCTGAGATAGCATCATCTCCTGCTGGCCAAACAGACCAAACCAGCTCATGTGACAGCACTGACCATCGACTAGAGCTCAAGGTCCCAGATGGTGTGAAGCTGGGGCAGCAGCACAGTTCCAGGGCAGTTGATTCATCCCCCTCCACTCCCAGTATGAATTCCTATTTTTACAAGTTCATGATCAACCTGCTGAAACATTTCAGTTTGGAGAGGAAGCTTCTGGACATCAGGGGAGCTTTCATCATCAGGCAACTGTGTTTGTTGCTTCATGCGGAGAACATCTTCCACTCCATGGCTGACATCTTGCTGAAGGAGGAGGACCTAAAATTTTCTTCCACTATGGTTCAAACGCTCAACACTATCCTGCTCACCTCTGCTGAGCTCTTCCAGTTACGCAATCAGCTTAAAGACCTGCACACTCAGGAGAGCTGCGCTTTGTTTTGCTGCCTGTATCGTTCTTGGTGCCACAACCCTGTGGCCACTGTGTCGCTCTGTTTCCTCACACAGAACTACAAACACGCCTATGATCTTATCCAGAAGTTTGGAGACCTAGAGGTGACAGTAGACTTCCTCATGGAGATCGACAAGCTCGTACAACTCATAGAAAGCCCCATTTTCACCTACCTGCGTCTGCAGCTCCTGGATGTGGAGAACAACCCATATCTGATTAAGGCACTGTATGGTCTGCTGATGCTGCTGCCACAGAGCCAGGCGTTCCAGCTACTCTCCCACCGTTTGCAATGTGTCCCTAACCCAGAGCTCATGAGGACTGTGGATGAGTCCAAGTATATGGACTCTAAACAGCAAATAGTCACAAAACGTGCCTCTTACACTCAGATTGATTACAATGAGCTGCTTCAGCATTTTGACCATGTCCAGAGCAAACACCTAGAGGTCCGACACCAGCGCTCCGGGCGTACGTCTGATCAGTCCGACAGGAAGTTGATGTGAAGCTGTAGCGACCTCTGGTCATTGAAAACAGTGAAGGGTTGATGAATCAAAAAATGTCAAGGACGGGAACAACCACCTTTGGAGAAAAATGTTATGATTTTGAAGTGAAAAAGTATTTGTGTATGATTTAAAAACTGAGAAACAGTGGGTATACAATGTCAAGAAACAACTCGTGTTTCTTTGCTAATACTGAGGAGGATGTTATGTGACATAGTAAACACACATTAAATGTTACTACTTAACGTGATCATAACTAGTGGTGGTAATAATATGGCCTGAGTTCCCTGTCAGCACATTTTTGTTGATTTTTATTTTTATTGACACGTCATTGTTAAATACCACAGTTCTACCATTTAATGTGCATGTGAACTACATTATTTTTATGGTGTATCCTGCCGTGTGCTCAGGCTTGCCTTATTCTCATGTCAGCCAGAAAAGAAATTTCACATGTAGAGTACTGATGCAGCTTAAATGAGATTTTAAACTTTGGATGCTGTGGATGTCTGACCTGTAGCATAGGCCCATGCTGTTACTTTTTGTTATACACCTCCAGCTTTTAATTCCTTCTTATATATCCTTCAGCTAATATGTATTGCTCTTTATTTGTACAGTGTCTGTCTTGATTTCTTTAAAAGATTTCCACTTTTGTCATTCCTTTGTGAAAATAATAAAGTGGACCATGTGATTAAAACACTTTTCCATGTTCATATATTAAACACAAGCTCTGTTGTCAGTCGTATGGTTAAAAGTGTGTGTATGAGGGGAGGAGGAGAAGAAGGCAGCAGATACATTAGTATTACTAATGACCAATGTCATCTAACCTGCAGCCTTTTGAAAATAGTTGAGCTTGTATTACAGAAAGGACACTTGAGGAAAATCTGTAACTGCATTTAAGGAGTTGTCTTCAAAGACTTGTACAATGTCCCCTTCATTTGACATTCTTAAAATAATTCTGCAGTAAATGTTATGCTAAATTTTAACTGTACTGACAATAACAAAAATATACACATTTGCCACTTTATTAGGTACACCAGTACAACTGTATGCAATTAAATGCAACATTTCCACCTTAACATTTGTGTTTATGAAGCTCAAACTGTGTCAGTTTTTGGTGAGATTGTCATAAATATATAAATTCAATTATATGTTTATTATTGAGGTCATAGTTAACGGTGGTGTTGTACTGGACTACATTATACTTGGAGGTGTCTTTATATTTTTGTTCCCCTCAAGCTACATAATGAGAAGGTCAGAATATTAGGAACACCTCTGAATATGATAAGTACAAATAAGGTTAGCTGTTAAATACTTTAGAAATTCACTAATTACTCTTTATGACAATTATGTTTGTACATCTTGCTTTGATAGCTTTCTGTTTGCTCTTAAAAAGTCAGTAATGTGATGTCTGAGTAATGTGAGACCTGTGTTTCATGTTTTTATACCAGAAGAGGGCTTGACTCGGTATATTTTAAAAATAACCATGTGTCATGTGTTCTTAAAGAGTTGTTGCCCAAAGCTAAATTAGATTGTGAACAGGAGGAAAAACAAAAAGCAATTGCGGTAGTGAGCACATGGGTATATTTTTTTACTTCAGTTCAAGACAAGTTTCATATGTGCATTTATATCCTCACTCTGAATTTCAGTTTGGACATTGCTTCTCATTTTCATTACCTTAAGAGGTGATCAACTCTAAACTAAAGGCCATTTTGAGTGCAAATATTCAGTTGTCAGCCTACTCTCCTCTTTCATGCAACTATTTGCTGTGACCTGCACAGATGGAGCATCTTAAATGTAAAACCAATTCATTTTATTCTGATGTGTGGTGTTTATTTGAGAATGAGCAATGTGCATGGTCTACATAACACAGAGTAACACCTGATATCCCCTAGGGAGCTGAGGTATTAATACTTATTTCTGAGGTTAAGGTTAGGTAATGTTCCAGAGCTGTGGGAGGAGGCTTAGCTCCTGTCTTGTCACCAAAGCCCTGAGAAAAAGAATGGCCACCAGACGTGCTCATCGTGAGGATGATCTTTCCTGTCCAATTTGTGGACATCTTCTCAGTCAACCTGTGTTGCTCACTTGCAAACACAGATTCTGTAAAGCCTGTCTACAAGCCAGCTGGGATACCCAAGGCAGTGGGGATTCACACTGCTGCCCACTGTGCTGGCGCCGTTCCTCCATGGATCAAATAGTGGTGAGCACTGTGCTGGAAAAGGCCTGTGAATCGCTCAAGAAGGAGAGAAGCAAGAATGACCCAGAGGCATGTAAAGAACATGGCGAAACATTCACAATGTTCTGTTTAGAAGACATGGAACCGGTCTGTATTGCATGTGGGAAAGCAGCTGCACACGCTGGACACAAGCTCTATCCTATTGGAGAAGGTGCTCACGATTGTAAGGTAGGCACGTTAATGTCTCAGGGTTGGTCACCCCAGTATTTCACATTGGTAGCATGTTTTCATTGTTTGACCTACATATCTTCAATATCGGCTGCCTGATACATTTTATTTTAATTTACAGTTTGCAGCATTTAGAAAAAGCATAGTTTAATCTGTTTTTCTGTGACTTTAATTCTCTTAAAACTTTAGAGCTTTACTAAACCTGATATGCTGATATGTGAGAAGGTGTTTAGCAGAATTCATTAACACTCTAATAATAGATTAATATTTTTGGCTTGGCACTGGTTTCCAGTAGACTGAAACTTGACTCCCACAGTTTCTGTGATGCAGTCATTCTACTCCTGCCATCCTCTTGAGTACTAATGCAAAATAAAATAGCTGCATGAGTTCAATCTTGCTTATATTGCCAGAGCATTAGAACCTTTTCTGTACCTGAAACCTTTCCTCTTTAATTTATAGCTGCTGTACTGTGCAGCTTTACATTTACAGGGAATGCTGCTGTCAGAGCGTGTAGCAGCTGAAAGCCACAGTTTATGCTGACAGCTTGGCCACCTGCCAGGCTGACCTTAACTGTCACTGCCCTGTCTCTGACTTTGCAGGAGGAACTGAAGCGTGCAGTTCTGCTTTTGAAAGAAAAATTGCAGCTCTACAAGAAGGCGAAAATGGTCTACGAGGAAATGGCAGAACACGTTAAGGTCCTGTTAGTCCCATCAGTATCAAATGTTACCTTGAACATACTAGAGAGAACTGTGGAGGCAATGATTACTCATCAATCACGTGTCTTTCCAGAACCAAGTCAAACATACTGAAACACAAATAAAAGAAGAATTTCAGGCCCTGCACCATTTCCTGAATGAGCAGGAAGCTGCCAGACTTTCAGATTTAAAGGCCGAGGAGGAGCAGAAGAACCTGATGATTGAACAGAGCATTGAGGAGATGAACAATGAAATGACATCACTCTCCAACACCATTAGATTAGTAGAGCAGGAAATGAGCTCTCAAGATATCCCATTTCTTAAGGTAGATGAGACTGATCCTTCACATAACGTATATAACAAATCATAACCAGACATTGTTTTACATTCATTACTTAATGAAAACATTTCTACATTTTATTTCCAGAATTACAAGGAAACAATAAAAAGGTAATTTAGGATTCAGTAAAGAATATTTTTTAGGATACTATAGCTTCGCAGATGTAATTCTTAACAACTAACTGCTTAAGTATCTTTTCAGAACCTGGAGAAAGTCTCTTGATCCACAAATTATTTCTGGAGCTCTAATTGACGTGGCCAAGTACTTGGGCTCTCTGAAATATAAAGTGTGGGAGAAGATGAGGAGTATAATTAAATATAGTGAGTTCCTAAAAAATAATTAGTCATATTTTGTTGTTCAGTACTTTTCCTGCCATATTAGTAACATCTTGCTCTTTTATTCTTTCAAGATCCAGTTGTTGTAGATCCTAACACAGCAGCTAGCTGCTTCATTCTCTCAGAGGACCTCACAGTCGTGCACACCTCATCCAAGATTTCCAAGGTGCCAGACAACCCAGAACGCTTTGACATCAGTGCTGAGATGCTGGCTGCTGACGGCTATACTTCTGGATGCTGTAGCTGGGAAGTGGAGGTTAAGGATAACACCTACTGGGTGGTGGGAGTAGCCAGCGAGTCAGTCAAAAGGAAGGGCAAGACTGTGCTGACACCAGCAGAGGGGTTCTGGACTATAAGGTTTCGCAATGGAGAGCACAAGGCCTGCACAGCACCATGGGAGCCACTGAACATAACTAAGAAGCCAGAAGTGATAAGAGTAGTTTTAGACATGGACCGAGGCAAGGTGACGTTTTATGACCCTGGAGAGAGAAAGCCTCTTTACACCTTCACAGATGTTATCACACCCAGAGCCTTTCCCTAGTTTTGCACTGCCTGCAAAGAGCATCCACTGAAAATCCTACCCACAAGGATATCCATGTCAACAGACCAATAATTCATCTCTGATGCAAATTGCCAAATATTATTTGTATAAAAATCCAATAAAAGAAATGAAGTTACAATGCTACATTACCAAGAAAAAAACCCAGCTATAATAAATGGATGACATGAAACAAAAATATTTTAAAATGTTTAATTTCAGTTAAAAAACAAACAAAAATGTAGTCTGTAAATAGCTTCACAATGTTTAACACCTATGTTTCTACACTACACAAACTTTGTTACAAAAAATGGCATTCACTGTGTGTGACTTAGCTTTGCATGACCCCAAATGACTAGTGATTTCCACATTCTTTTGAGCTCCTTTCCAAAAAAATGTATAAATCCATGAAACACAGATGTGGAGTTTTATATAAGGCACATACAGTAACAACGCATGTGTATACTGCAAACCCATGACAGTGCTGTTCAGAAGCTCAAATGTGGTAAGTGAGATTAGTTTTCCATTGCATTTGAAAGAATTTAGTTAGTGTTTGATCTAGTAAGTACATGATGAAGTAATTCATGTTGAAATCTGGCTTTGCAGTTTCATCCATACACACAGCAACCACTCCATTAGCTTCACACTGAAGTATAGCTTAAGCTAGTCTTGCAGCATAATTCATAAATTGGTATACACCCTTTAAAACAGTTTGACTTGATAGGACCTCTGTTCTCCTAACCATATTACTGTAAAATGTTCCTATGTCAAATGGGTTGTGGGAGTTACCCATTCTATGTGAGGTGATGCTCAAAGGCATTCTGAGGTGTTCATTTAAAAACTAAAAAGTTATTAAAGGGAATAACTTCCCTCATGTTAAGTTATGGCGAGTTACTTATACACTGTTAAAATGTCATCTGCAGCTGTCTAAGTAGTCTTCTTGGCTCTGTTCCCTGGACAGTTAAAGTCAAGGCAGATGGCAAACTGAGAATGACTGATCCTGACACCACATGTGCATGTGTTATCTTTTCTCAGCATTTGTATAACTGAGGCACCATGACTGCCCTGCTATGACCTCCCATGTCACAGAGGCATTCTTCCCTCTGTTATAGCATTGTACAGCCTCTCATCTACAGCCTCATACCGTGCAGCTCTAGTGTTCAATAAGTAGATCTGGTCAGTTGTGAGGCGCGGGTCATATCCCTCCCTCTGTAGCCTGGTTTTCTGGATTTTAAATGTACCTATCCAGGAATGCGGAGATACACAAGAGGTTATGATTTGTTGATATCAGTGGTAGTTCACATGTTTAGGAACTCAGGAGGAATACTTGGGCATTTTACCTGTTGTGTCTACTCGTGGAGAGATTCGCAGAAAGACAGGGCGAGCATACGGAGGAAGACCTCGCTGGACTTTCTGCAAGAAATCGTTGCAGTCGAAACACCCTGTAGAGTCTGCAATGGCAGCCATGCCTGCCTTACCTTCCACACCTAGTATGAGACATGGAGATTAATGCTTATCCAGTAAACAGCAGAGTGAAATCCATATGCAATAAAGGTAAATACCATCCCAATGTGATGCTAAAAACAGCAAGTATACAAAGTTAACAGCCACCTGGCACTGCTACACCATACACAGCCACATCAGTCTGACCCAGAAGATTGCTCAGTATACCCTCCACCTCGGTGGTGGAGACATTTTCTCCTTTCCAGCGAAATGTGTCTCCACTGCGGTCTCGGAAGTACATATAGCCCAGTTCATCCATCACCAGCACATCACCTAGGGTAGACATATGGAACATAAAATAACTGCCAACCTTGAATGAAAAAATGAAATAAAATGACTAAGCAAACATTACAATCAACCATACTGATGACTGAGAAAGTTAGACTGGCAATCCACCATTGCCTTTTCCAGTTAACATATTATAAATATCTTGAACACTTAGACTGGTTTATTTGTTAAAATATTTTTAAAATGAACACTGTAAGCTGAGTTGAGTGTTATGATGCATTAAATCTGCAATATAAAGATTTTTTTATGCATTTTAAGGAATAAAAAAAGAAATACTGCAAACCTGATATATATGCAGAATCATTTTTCTTGAAGACATTGTGAGCAATCTTCTTCTGTGTAGCGTCCTTGTTAGCGTAACCATCAAAGCGCCGTAATGGGTCCTGCTGGTTGATACGACCCACCAGAAGCCCTGGCTCCCCTACAACACATGGAGGAGTCTCACAAAGTGCTTTACAAAGGTCAACACAGTTAACAATATTGGTGCTGATCACAGGTATTAGCACTGGTTACCAGGGGAGCAAGAAACACAGAGGCCCTGGCTGTCTCGAACCAGCTCCATGCTGTCTTCATTCACCTTCACCAAACGGATGGGGTACATATTGGGGAGAATGCGACTATTAAATCCACAGGCTCCCACCTGGCAGAACAGAATTAGCTCAACTTTGATCAAATTCACATTTTACCTGCAAAGACATGAGAAATGTTGTGATTCCTGACCTTGCCATCCATGTTGGCAATGCTACAGTTGCATTCAGTTGCTCCATAGAACTCGCCAATCTGTGCAACCCCAAAACGCTCTGTGAAGGCCTCCCACACACTGGGGCGCAACCCATTCCCCACTGCCAGTCGGACTTTGTGGCCCTTTTCTGATGGCCGTACTGGCTGAGACAGGAGGTAACGGCAGATTTCCCCGATATACTGCACCACCTACGAGAGGAAAGCAAGTTGTGTGACTATGGTAGTGCATGTTTAAAACCAGTATTTTATAGTTATTGGTTTTACAAAATATGGCAATTAAATATTTTCTAAACACAAAGTCTTACAGTGCAGTTGTACTTAATGCAATCTTCCCAGAATCGGCTGGCAGAGAATTTCTTCTTCACTACCACAGTGAGGCCATGGATCAGACACTGACCAACTCCCATGATATTACCTGGCAAGAAGAGAGAGGTCACACTTCAGTTATGCAAAACAAGAGGGTAAAACTGAATCCATGAAGAGCTGGAGGCTACCGTCACATGCCTGCTGAGTGATAGAGAGGCAGGCAGTCATAGATGATGTCATCAGGGCGCATGCGAAAGGCAAAATACCCAAAAGCAGCGATTCGGTAGTAACTGTTGTGGAGAAAACAGGAGAGATTCTCAGATAGCGTTCATTACAACTCTGGAGGGTGATGCCATTTTGTGACTGGTCGCTCAAGAAAACATACCGACTGTGTACAACAATGGCAGCCTTGGGTAGTCCAGTGGTGCCAGAGGTATAAATATAAAACAGATGGTCTGCAAAAAAAAAAAGAATACAATAGAGCACTACAATTACACACTTTAAACATGTGTCTTCACAGTATTTTATTCACTGCTGGAATGCCATTAGTGAACCCAAAGAATGACAATGACAATGAACAGAAAACATAGTTGTCTCTCTTTTCATTCATCCTTTTGTTTTCCTGGGCAATACAGACCTCAGGTTTGTTAACCGGTAATATGTTGGAGTCACACCTTTAACGCTGACTTGTATCTTCATTCATCTACTAATGGGGATCTGGTATGTTATTCAAACAATACACATCTCAACTAGTCCCTCATACCTACTCCAGCAGGAGAATATCAACCAAACACAGTAGAAGAGTCTGCATAGATTACTATAAAATGAAATAACCACCAAGTCTAAAATAGAGTCAGGGATGAGTTCAGTGGAAGATAAGGTACTCACCATTCATGCCTTTGGGGGGAACACAAGGTAAAGGTGGATGTTTAGAGGAAGAGGCTAAAATTGGGTCCAGAGGTTGAGCACCCAGATAAGTCAGACGTTCTGTACTGAGGTCTCCTGTACAAAACCATACCATGGAGTGGGTAATGGAGGAGCTGACATCCAACACAGCTGATATTCAGTAAGACAAACAAGAGGGAGATAGGAAGAGAGGACAATCAGGCCAGGTCAAACACTGTAGCTTAAATTAGAACATAGTGTGTATACACACTTAACACTCAGTTAAATTACATATAACCAATGAGACTTCATTAACTGATCCTTTTTGCATGAGGTCATAATAATGATAATTTTATTTCTGAAGCCTATAAAACAGATGAATGAAAACACTATATCTTAACAGCACAAACAAAGTAGTGTTTATGTTGTCCAGAGAAACAAAGGCAAGCAAATGTTAACTAACTTTACAAAAAAGGTGGTAGATGATCACAACAGCATGGCCTAACCATGACATGTCGAAAACACAGTCACTGCCAGTTTACATTAACAGTGTGATGCTATAGGACAAAATGTTGACCACCTCACATGATATAGAGGCAAAATATTCATTAAAAATATGTTGCTGAAGTTGATCAGTATTTTATGACTTCTGCTTGCAATAGCAATGCAATCCTTTTAATTTGATGAATATTAGATATGTTGCTAGCCTGTAATACAGTTTTTCTTTAGAACAAACCCATCCGCTGATACAAAATTAAAACCTAAATACTAATTTTAAACCAGCATTTCCTAATTCATAACACTCTTACCATCAGCAAGCTCGGCTCCAAACACAATAGCTCGTGACCCTGACACCCCAATACAGTGCAGGAGTGAATCATGGCGGAGGTTGAAGTTGATGAGTGCAGCTTCCACGCCCACCTTGGCCAAACCCAGCCAAAGCGCCACCTGTAATGGTCTGCTTTCCATGAAGATGGCCACCACATCCCCAGGTACCAAGCCTTGACCTCTTGCCCAGTGGGCTACTGCATTAGACAGCTCATCCAGCTGGGTGAAGGTCCATGTTTCCCCCGTTGTCTCATAGATTAGTGCTGGTTTATTTGGGTGGCGTTTTACTGTCTGGGCGAAGATGGAAACAATATTGCTTCCACTGTGCATGTAACGCCATAAAGCCAGCTTCACTCTCAAAAGCACATACAGGCCACTGGTGAGGAGGAGGAAGATGGGAAGAGATGAGGTAAATAAAGATGTAGGCTCAAAGACATATGAACTTTACTGGGACATATCCAACTTACTTAAGGTCTCTCTTGGCAGTACGTGTTGCAATGTATAAGAATTTCCAGCTTCTTGTGCCTAGATATACCCCAAGGCCTGCTGCCACACTCCAGGGCCAGGACACCCCGAAGAGACGCAACAGTCCCATGGACCCCAGAGAGACTGAGACACTCGTTGCATTGTGCATTCTTGTCATGGAGGAAAACGTGGAAGATAGGCATACAGGACACAATGGTCTTATGTTGTAGCCTACATGGTTTCACTCAAGAGACCGAATTACTGTAGCACAGGCTAGAACAGGAAAACACTTCTAAGAAATGTCTGTATAGCTAACGTTAACAATTCTTTAAAAGCCCCGAGCGGGGATGAACTTTTACCCAAATTGCCACTTATCAATTAAGCAGTGCACATAAACAGATGCCTCTCCGGGTTACATAAACATCATAGTTACCTTACAGCGCAAAAATGTTTCTCACTGGACTCAACTTACCTAAGTTACAAGTTAGCAGACTGAAGTGGTGCTCCCTTTAAACCGCTAACCCGCCGGTCGGCACAACTTGTTATTTTCGCCTTAACTGGGTGTATTCTAATCGTCCACCGGATGCTGCGAGCGTCAAAAAACACACAACGCAGCGTTAATGGGGAAATTAATAGTTTTTACGAGTTTAACAGTTTTGTAGTTCACTGCTAATCAGCGCGGGTTTTCTTAAGAAGTAGCGTTAAACAGCTTATTGTTAAAGGATATTCAGAAATATGTCAAAAGTACATGAGCGAGTCCTCTGTGCTGGTATTCATGGGGTTGAGTTCTTAAGTTGAGCCTGACTGTCAGGAGTGACCTAAATCTGAATGAGAACACTACAATGCTGTGTGAATCTGGCTATTTTCTGTACTCCATATTGAATAGAGTCGCTGCCAAAGAGGCACCGCCCATCCCGGGTGTGAGCACTCTTCAGGAGCTCAGCCATTTGTTAAACCACGCGCTTGTCAAGTTGTTTCTAATTTTAATTGGACAATGATAACCCCGCCCAATATCCCAACTGCCGGATTTGCAGGTGCCTGCTATTGATAGTGGGACCGGCACAGACTACCAACTAAATGTTTACGATGTTATTCAAGACCGGTTCCACTCGTCAATCTCAATCTTCAATCACACCTTGTACACTTTTGGCTTGCTGAACACAGACCTCATCAACATCTGTAGAACTCACTAAAGTAGAAATTCACATTTTTTTTCACAACACCCACAAAATAAGTTATTTATTTCAGCCCATAAGAGAAAAGTTAAAGATCAAAACGGCTATTACAGACTGATGGCTGGCCTGTGTGTGTCCGTACAGAAACTTACGGTCATTGGTGAAGCTACTTCAAAGCATAGCTTTGCAAGCTATGAATTATTCACACTGAAGGAAGTTGAAATACAGCAAAGGTACCCTAGGGAGAAATTTGGTGAACTAAAGCTACTTAGAAAAAGTAGTTCAAAAAACTTTGTAAAAAAAAAAAAAAAAAAAGATACAAAAAGTAATGTACCTGCCAAAAATGCCACTAAGTTGAGTTTCATTACCTGTGATCTAGACCTGCCCTAACAATCCCATCTGGGCTTTTCCTAAAGACACAATGATATACAATGTGTTATATCTGGATTTTGTATCTGACTACAACTAGAACAACAAAGAAAAAATATTTAGCTTGCACCTTTTTAAGACAGTTTGACCGACTTGAACATTAGCCTAAAAAAATGGGCCTGTCGTCTTAGGCTACTTGTCAGTTTATCTTCTGGTGAAATAACACAACCAACAGAGTCCTTTGACTCTCCCTTTGTGTTCAGGACCTGTCTGCTTTGTGGCCAACCCCCATATAAACAGTTACAGACCTCCAGTGGTTAAAAAGAAGAAACTATAGAGAAACTGCATGATTAAAACCAATCCAGGGGTGATATTCAGAATTGAGAAGATTTTTTTATTAATAAAAGAAAGATGTCTTGTGAACCATGATTTAATCAAACATCAAGGCTGAAACTTAAAACATCTTGCATAACTCTTTTTTTTACTCTTTCTACTAAAAAACAAACATTACATAAAAGATGAAGATGAGTGTATCTTTTTTGAATACCGAGCCGCCTCCTCCGTCACATTCATTTATCACTAATGTTGACATTTGTGTCCCTCCCAACATTTCATGTCCTCTGCTGAGCCTTTAAAGCAGAGGTGATCTCAGTCTTCACTGTCATTTTGCAATACTGATCCAGTTCTGGCTGAATACTTGAACAGTCAAATTTAGTGTCAGCTGTTGCAAATATTTCAAAATTCACTTTCTTAAATTCTAAATGATAATTCTCATGTTTCCTTCAAAACAGAAAGAGATTCAAGTCTGTTATTCACGGACCATGATGATTATCATCCACCAGTGTCACATAAATATATGTATACAGTACACACAGACATCAGAGGAAACTGCATGATGATAATCAGATGACTCAAGGGTTTCTGTACATGTGGAATCTTACTTAGAAGAATAAAATACTCAGAGCCCACTGTTAACATCACCTGACAGATATTTTATAATATTTTACATATTTAAAAAACTCATGTGTTCAAAAATCTTCCCATGGGATGAGGTGAGTATAAATCAAAAGATACAACACTAACTCCATAAGGCTGGTAATGTTTAAAAGGGAATACTGTGTTTGATCTGCACTGATATATTATAAATTAATATATCTGAATATTAAAATTAATTAATATATATCTGATTTGAGATGTACTTAATGTTTGTTTGTTTGTTTGTTAAAATTCAAGCACCAATATTTCAGAGTTGCCTTTGAGACCATCATGCCTATAAACAGGAAGGAAAAGAAGCCTGTCTTCTATTTCCTCTGTAACTTTCTGTCTTATATGTGAACCAGGCAGATACATCTTTCAGCAGCAAGCAAAGAGTTATGAAATGTGTCAGGCATGAATGTGAAACTAAAAATAAATGAAGAAATAAATAATGTCATGGGTTTGACATTTAGTTTTCATGTGCTCTTTAACAGAACTCCTAACTTTACTCTTAGGTTGCTGATGCTTTTTCACCATTATTTCAGCTAAATATGC
Source organism: Monopterus albus (assembly GCF_001952655.1). Classification (NCBI taxonomy): domain Eukaryota; kingdom Metazoa; phylum Chordata; class Actinopteri; order Synbranchiformes; family Synbranchidae; genus Monopterus; species Monopterus albus. The sequence continues at coordinate 1,666,616 of NW_018127985.1, read as the reverse complement.
ACTGTGACATTAAATCAAAATAAGATATCTTTATACTTCAGCAGCCTAAAAGTAATTAACAATTACTAAAATAAAGTAATAAACAATTCATGATCAGTGTGGGAAGACCTTCCCACTGAGCCCTTAAACATGAGATAACTTCAGGAGAGGCCTTAGGAAAATCGTTAAAAAAATAACCAACACACAATTAATAAGGCACATAATTCACACGGTCAGTCACAGGAAATAGCAAAAATAATTTTTGAACATTCAAGTTAAGAAACCTTCATCATCTGTGAAAATGAAAAACTTCAAATAAGCAGATACATTACATTAAAGATGCTACAGCATACTGAATGGTGTAGGAAGGCAGTCAAATATCAATACATATTGAATTGGCCAGAAATATATACACATACAAAATACAAAGGCCAACTCACAGTAAGGAAGGATGGTATTTTGCAGTGAAGTTGGTGTAATGTCTACAGATGGGAGTGCAGTAGTTGGCTGATTGTCTAAGATGGAATTCTTGAGGAAATCAGTCAGACCTTGCTCCCAAGTCACTCTTTAACTCCTCAGATGTGAGACTCTCCTGTGTCCTGGCTGCTTTTGGATGCCTGAGAATGACAGAAGAAGAAGAAGAAGGGATGAGCCATTTACTGAAAAATGATTCCCCCAGAATCAGAGCCTTTGTTATGAAATATAAATAAATGCTTACACGTGCTTTGCTGGGCTGTGAGGAACTGAATTCTGAGTAGCTCTTCTTCTGAGTTCCACAGATTCTGGAAAGAATGTTTCCATACTCTTCCCTCACCTAAAATCAGAATATAAGTTGAGTTTTGACACCAGAAAAAGGAGCAGAGCTTGGTCATTTTTTGTGAGGAGTGTGACAGACCTGTTTAGAAAACAGACAGTGCATGATGAAAAGCATGACCCCCTGAAGGCTGGCAAAGATTGTGAACAGGTAAGACATAACTATAGTGCCCTTCTGAAACTGGAAACATCCTAAGATCCACATGGTGCCCAGCAAGCACAGCTGAGCCACTGCAGTAATGGTGAATGCCCTGCAGGAGGCAACAAAGACACACATGGGCAAAATATGAGAAAAGAGTTTTCTTTGGGGGACTGGTTTTTATTTCTATCATTAGTGGAAGAGACAATAATATATACAGTAAAATGTGTAATACCACATAGCAAATATGTGCATACACACACTGCCACTACAAAGATAAACATTTGCATGTCTGATTTTTGGGGGCTGCTTGCAGACTATTAATAACTCACTTTATTTTCTGCAGATTGTTTAGGTCAGGGTTTAAACTTGAGAACTTCTCTGCCAGCTTCCACACAGTGATGAGGAAGAAGATAATGTTAATCTGAAATGAAACAGAGATTACTTTATAAAAAAAAAGCACTGATGACAATTTTAGGGATATTATTGTCATCAGTTATTTTTATACTTACAATCATGATGACACAGACAGGGCCAAAGAAACTCCAGATGGTTTCTAGGTTTAGCCAACAACTGAAATACATATTTAGAGTTTACTGAGCAGATTAAATGTTAGCACGACCTAGAGTTTAAGCTTAGATTACAAATAAACTAGGATCAGCATCAGCATCAGCATCAGCAGAGGGTACTTACTATCTCTTAGTGCCATATCCCTTGGCATTAGCTAAGGCAGAAATAGCGACAATTACAGCTGGAACTCCATAGCCACCTGCCATCATGTAAAAGGTGTTGAAGTTGGTGTTAAAGACCAGAACCACCATTCTGAAGAGTTGGATGCCCTCCAGACACATCCAGCAAAATGCTGCCAGGTAGAAGAAATGCAAAAACCCTGCTACCACTGCACAGCCAACCTAATGCAGTAAGAAGAGGGATGAGAATCAGGATGTCAGTGATGAAATAAGGGCCAAAGATGCTGAAAAGCTTCCTGGGTTAATCTGACCAGTGCAGGAAGTTTGACTATGCACAATGTTTTAGTATTTACCCGGTTCTCTGTTTGAGAGATGCCTGCAAGGAAGATTAGGTTGGCAATGAAGAGGCTGATGCAGAGGTGCAGGTGGATGGTGGTTCTTGGGCTTTTGATGGAGCCGATCAATGAGAAAGTCAGAATGCAGATGAACAGGCAAATTAAAGAAAGGAACAGACCCACCCAGCTGATCAGCTGCAGCTCAAACTTGTCCTTTTGAGGCAGAGAGAAAGAAAGAAAGAAAGGGGGGTGACTTTACAATCCACAGAAATAGACTGAAGGTTCTACTATAAACTCTCAACTACAAGTGTATCATCATTAAATGCATGAGTTTTAACCTCCATCTCATAGAGAGCCATGAGCACAGCAAAGCTGCTCAGATGGTTGCAGGAACACACAGTGAATTTAGAGTTGGACTCCACCACACTGCAGCCTCGAGCAGACCATGTCCCTCCTTCCTCTGAAGAATCCCAGAAAGCACACATGTGTGTTTCCTTAGACTGTCAAACAAAACAGAGGTAACAGCCATTATGAGTAAAAAAAAAAAAAGCACATTTTGATTGTTATCCTTTATAGCAAAATGTATGCTACCTGTTCCAGGTGATGAAAAGTTAATTTGACAGGCTCTTCAAGGTGACTTGTGTTTCTGTTACTGACTGTGACAGTCACAACTTTAGAATTGATCTTAAAGCTTTGGTTCTCCGCTGGTCTCATTCCATCAAAAAAGCCATTTGCAGAGTCTTCCAGGTTTTCATAACTCAGCATGGACACTGTTGTAAAACCTTACAAAATCATAGCAGGATAATGTTCATTTAATTAGTCATATATGTCTTAATCAAAGTGCTTACAACTGATTTAATTAGGTATGATCATTACCAGGGTAATAGGAGAGATCTCCTGCAGCTGTCTTCAGCTGAATGTCCAGCTGAACTTGTTTAGCTGATAACGTCACAGCTCCCTGGGGTAAGTCAGCCCCTCTATGTACAAGCAGCTGCACCTCTGGACCAAGATATAACAATCAGCTTTTCATGAGCTATGAATGAATTGAGCACATCTTTGTCATTTTAATGTGACAGATGTGTGACAAATTAAAGGAAAAACCTGAATAAATGAGTACAAACTTTGATGGTTTTTGCTTCAAAGTTGTGCCCAGCTAATTTTCTATCAATTCACTGACTAATTGTTCTATCGGGCCCTAGATGATTTAGTATTAAATTATATTAGTGAGTATGAAACAGTGGGATGAACACAGTGTGGGAATTTGTTTCAGAAGAATGAGGTTTTCTACCTCCAACAGAGGAGCACTGAAGCTGTTCTGGAGGCACTTTACTAAATAGTTTGTTGTTCGATTTAGGTTTTCCTTTAATTTGTGACCCATTTGTATGTCAGTTCATATTTAACCTGTGTGAGTAGAAGACATATTTATCCCTGGGGTCTTTATCAAGGGTGATATAAGCCTCAAAGTCTCTTCCACTATGTCCAGAAAGTAGGAGACTTTCTTGTTATATTTGAAGTTTCCACTGGACAAGAGCGCATTGATCAAAGACAACAGTTTCTGAAGCCACAGAAGAGGAAGGGGATTTGGAGAAATGAGAGACAGAATTAGACTGAGGCAGACTTTCAGGCTGCATACTACCTCAAGCTAACAAAAACAGTCTAAAAGACATCAAAACATCATGTGACAGAGCTTGAAGGGGGCAGAGCATCTTGTTTCTGTGCTTGCTATGGAGAACTGGATTTTATTATTTTATTACAGTACATTTCTATATATACAGTATATATGTACAACTATACCTTCAGTATATCCTTTCCATCCAATTGAGTCAGACTGTCACCTTTTGTAAGTCCCAGACAGATTGTTTTCAATTGCATCACAAGATCATGTGCACTGTCAAATGTCTAGGAGAACAATTTGAAAGGAATGAAACACAAGTAGGAGGCAGTGTGCATTTTACATGCATGTTTAACAATGACAGAAGTGTTTCTGGTGTGGAGTTACCTGTGTCATATTTTGGAATACATCACAGTTTAATGCTGAAGAAACACAAGGTTTGATTCATTAAATGTAGTTGCTGAAGACCACGGTAGTCATATCATGAGAACAGCTTTACTCATAAACATTCCTTTTATAGAGTTACTGAACAAACATGGATGCAGTAATGAATGTTGTAAAATGTCGAATGCTGTTGAATGTTCTTACCAGTGCAGCCAGACACTTTTCTGCCATAGTTAGAGGACTCTGCATGGCATACACAATAATGGCCACTGGCTCCATGGTGGCAGGTTCCATTTCCGCAGATTGTTTTATTAATGACACATATGTCTAAAACGATAACAAACCAGGGAGATGTAAATGGTTGAACTGTGTTTCAGTCAGCGCTAACAGAAAAATAAATATCCTGGTCAACTGGAATGTTTATATTAGAAGAGATCATCATAGTTGTTTTTAAAGATAATACATCAAACTAAGAACATTAAGCAGGCTGGACAGAGCCACAGCAGAGGACAGCCATTCACTAAAACAGCCTGCATTGTAACCAAACTATTATGCCAAAAATATGTATTTCTAAAGGATCAACTAGCATAAGCCATAATTTTTTAAAACTTTGTTTCAATACAATTTTCTTAAAGCAGAATAGTTTCCACCACCTTGCAAATATCAGGACCCTTCTTTAGTTATTTTATACAACAATGCAAAACTTGACTCAGTAACAATTCTGCAGTCACCAAATCTCAACCAAATTGAACACTTCTGGGAGATTTTGGACTCATGTTCTATCAAAACACCAAATGAGGGAAAATCTTTTTGAAGAATGGTGTTTATCCCTCCAGTAAAATTCAGAGAATCAATGCCAAAGCTGAAGCTGTTCTGTTGGCACATGGTGGTCCAAAAAAAGTCCAGCAACACTTGGAGTGTTTTGAGCAACTTTAATGTTAAGACCAAAACCAAGATGCTTTGACAAGGAGCCTTTGTCAGGCCCCGTTGTCTCTTGACACACTTTATGTTGATTTTATCATTAATTTTTCACCATCATGTAGCACTCACCTTCACATTGTTCCTGAGTCCCAAAGAAGTGAAATTTGCCAGATTTAAGTCCAAAGCCAGCGTCACAAACACACTGATAACTGCCTGGTGTGTTTCTGCATGTTGCATTCGGACCGCAATCCGTTTTATTTTTACATTCATCAATGTCTATATGAATAGGACGAAGACATTTAAAAATAGATGAAAAACAAAACCATCATTCAACTATCACTGTTTTAAAACCTTAGAAACAATGTTTAGGAAAAAAATGTTTTAAACAATGTTTAAAAAAACTTTAAAAACACATACTAAAAAATCACATTAACAAGAAATAACAATAGTACATACAGTTTAGTGTTTATCCTGTGCATAGTGTTATCTACCACGGTATTTTGATATAGTGAAGAAGAAGACTCTCTGATGCAATATACAAGATGACTTACCATGACATTTCTGAGATGTTGATGCTGAAAAAGTCACATTCCCTGTTGATGATCTAAAACCAGTAACACATTTGCAGTGGAAGCTACCATTCGTGTTGAAACATTCTGCATTTTTTCCACATATCTCTTTAGTATCACATTCATTAGTATCTTCATAGAAAGACAAGGATGTGGAAAGGAACAACATCATATAAATTAGTGCTTGAATAGACATTTGAGACTGAATCTTTTGTAGAAATAATATAGTAAGCCATGTTTTATATTTTCACTTTCTTACGTCTGAATACAAAGATGAATGCAATAAATACAATTAAACACACACGCTCATGTGCTAAGATACATATGTTTTTCATACCATTGCATTGATCGGCGACCCGTTCAAATCCTTTGGGGCATTCTGGTCCCACTACCACAGGTGTGGACAGGACAAGACACAGAGCTGAAATGCAAGCAGGCAACTGTCAGTCTATAGTTCATCACCTTCTGAACATTAAAGCCGCTGCTGCTGCAATAGCGCTGATGCTTAATCAACATTAACCTGATTTTCATTGTTCTAACATATTTCAGTGTAGCTGGAGGGACATTAAGGGATCAGTCTGACACTAGAAGTGTTTGGAGTTTAAAAAAAAGGCTCTACGGGAAATATAAATACCCTCATTTCCTCAGATTGGTTTAACAACCTTTGCACCATAATTCAAAATGAATCTATAAACCTCTGTTTCCTATGTGTGAAGAAACATGAGCTGGCATGGTACAAGCACAAAATAACAATAAAGATCTGCTGGGAGAGTGCAGTGTCAGTCCTGTGTGGTCACCTAATGGGTGTAATATATGGAAACAGAAACAAAGTCTAGTTATATTATTTTTCCATCATTGGTCTACATGTTGAACTAAGTATAATCCAGAAATAACCAACTACTTATGAAAGAATCAAAACGGTATACGGCATTCCAACACGTTTTCATTTCCAGGGAGTCAACTACTGACATTTTGTCAAGTACCTTTTGCTTCTTATCATACATATAATACCCTGTGATAGACTGGTGACCTGTCCAGGGTGTACCCTGCTTTCACCCAGTGTCAGTGGGATTGGCTCCAGCCCCCTGTGACCCTATTCAGGAATAAGTGGTATAGATAATGGATGGATGGATGGATAGATATAATACCATCTTGCTCGGAGCATCAGGAAGTGAAGTGACTGGATACTACATTGAAAACCCTCCGTGTGTCATACAGAAACCAAAAGTTAGGTACTTGACATATTGTCGGTATTTAATGCCCTTGGAATGAGAATTGTTTTTCCTTTCGTTTTCTTAAAAACTGCAGCTGGATACAATAAATAATAGAGGCAAGTGGGAAAGTACATTATGTTTTCAGTGATTCTGGGGGAACAGAACATTTAATAACTAAATTAATGCCTTGGTAATTTAAAGAAGGACTAGTTTATGCCCTGCATTATAAAGTTTTTAGATATAACGTTTTGTTCTCTGAACATAATATAACATATAACATAATGTAGACAACAGTTGTCATTGCATCTATGGATAGAATATATGAAAGTGCCTTGGTAGATTTGTGTTGATTATCACATCATGAAATGCTTCAGTGGTTTGTATGAGTTGGAATCCCCCAGTGTTGTTATTTTGTGACATGGCAACACAACACAAATGCAATGAGCTCATAATGTAAAAATAAAACAGCAATAAGTAGAAGAACAGAGGACTGATACTGAGCTCTATGGAGAAAAGCTGTTCAGCCCTTTCCCACACAGAGAGTTCAAGCTCCGACTGCTGCGTAGAGCCACGCATTGTCAACAGCGACAGTCTAAGATTCTCACTATTATGACTTTGATAATCAAAGTAATTAGATACATTTATTGACAAACATAACATTTTATCTGATTGCCAATATGGTTTTAGGTCGAACAGGTCGACATCCTTGGCCATTACTGACCTGATGGAGGACATTACAAGTGCTATGGATGAGAAAAAATATACGATGGGGATATTTATTGACCTAAAAAAAGCATTTGATACAATTAATCATGAACTATTAATGGATAAGTTAGAGAAATATGGGATCAGAGGAATGGCTTGGAATTGGATCAGAAGTTATTTGACACAGAGGCGTCAATTTGTGAAGTTGGGTGAATACCAATCGAGTGAGCTGGATATTGTATGTGGAGTGCCTCAGGGTTCTGTTTTGGGACCTAAATTATTTATATTATACATTAACGATATATG
>NW_018127985.1:1648067-1656380 GCF_001952655.1 Monopterus albus | reverse complement strand
GAGTTTAAATATAAATATAAATGTATGTGTCATTCAAGATATATGCAAGAATAAGAGATTTAATCAAGAATGCATGAAGGAAACACTCTGTTTTAAATTTTCTGTGTATTACTTGTCTGGTGAAGAAGAGAATTACCTATGTAGAGATACTGCTTGCAGCCAATGATGCATGAAATTTTTTGTATAAGATGATGTTATGGGGTAGGACTGGATAAGTCTGACTTCTTCCTACTCCATTCAAGCATGTGCTGGTATAAGCAAACTGATTCTTGATTAGCAGTGGTTGGCTTGTGTAAGGAAGGAAGTTGTGTGTTGATGTCATTTGTTCTGCATGTTTGAAAAAATAAATCAAATCAAATCAATAAAACATAGAATTTGGAAAGAGGCACTTATATACAATTGACTTAGCTATAATTAGACATTAGTACACTTTTTAAAAAGACATATTTATTGATATAGTATGATTAATACTAACATTGTCACACAAAGTCTTTTTTTTGTCATCCTAGACAGAAAACACACACAGACATAAGTTTGTAGGCTTCTACAACACTTTGGTTTCTTTTCTCAGAACATTTTAAAACTTTGTCAAACAAATGAATTGTCATTTCAGCTACTGTCAGTGACAGATGTGACTCACCTTGCACCAGAAGGATCCACCTGTCTGCCATGGTGAAGAGGGGAAAACTGTGCAGATCAACTAAAACACAAGCTCTCTACAGTCATATGATCAGGATTTATTTTCTTTTCTTGGCTTTTTCCAAAGTTTTCCAAAGTTGCAACAGTTGTTTCTGACAAAAACTGCTTCCACCAGTCAAGTGAATGGGTGTGGTAAAAATAGCTACAGTAGATGCCGACACCAGAAATCCAAAGATATAAGGAGGAATCAGTAGTCTCATACAATGACCTCTCTCATCTCATGTCCTTCTCCCCTATGAATCTTCATCTGCTTTCATACTGAGGTGGCATACTGACATGACTAGACTTTCAAGGGAGTGGCTTCTCTCCCTGAATCACGCCTCTGACACAGAGGTTTATAAGAGAGTGCTGCCAAAAATGACTTTTTGGGAACTTCTGCTCTTGTTTGAGAGGGGTGACAGTGTGATGAAAAGGCTAAGCCAGCTGACTTGACACAGCTTTCATGTTACTAAACAATGTTTTTGTACAGGTCATTTATATCTTTCTCTGTGTCTTTGCTCATCCCTCTGTATCGTTCCCCTCTGCTGGTGTGGACTCTGTGGTTAGGGGTCAAGAGGAATATAAACTGTGAGAATGGTCATTGTTTTACAGGACCCTGCTGGCTGGTGTATACTCCCTCAGGCAGTGTTAGCATGTAGCCTGTTAACTATGGCGATGACATATATATGGCTTTAGCCTCTGACTGCATCGATGTGAAACAATGTAACAATGGTAACAACGTTAAGCTTCATTTGGAAAGAAATGAACAGAGGCATCTATGGACGTAATTCCCTCTTCCCTGAAGACAGACCTACTGTACTTCTATTCAATACAAGGACAGAAAAAGCACATTACGGATTAATGCTTACTGAAGAACAGCGACAAAAAAAGCTGGCAAACTGCTGCTACAAAGTTCTTATTGTAACTTTTAGAAAGTGCTTGTAAAATGAATGTAAAGTGAGTAAGAGGAACTTGAGTTACGTGAAGGGAAATAATGTTCTTATCATAACCACACATTGCCGCCTACAACATTAGAGCAAGAAAGTAACACAACAAAGACATTTTCAGCAACTATCCTTGTTTCCAGTTCGCAGTGACAAGGTTATTTTTAAGCCTGAACATATTGCCTAATGCTCACTGACAGGCAGGTGATAGCGTTATTTCCACATCATTAGCTGACGTTATCAGCTAAACTATGAGTATACTTTTACTAGAGATGGCTAATTTGTTCCACAAGTGAAATGGTTATCAAATGTCTTCTGGTGTATTTCTGCTGTATACTATAAAAAAAAAAAAAATTCTTTCAAAAAAGTTATCACATTATTCAAGAGTGTTTTCTAGCCAGTCAGTATGATCATGACATGCATTCATCCTTCTTCCTGCTTATGGCAAGATAATGTGCATGTAACCCCATAAACATGATTTCAGTGTTATTTTACCATTTCTGTTTTTCCTTCTGTGTTCCTCTTTTTGGAAGGTGCAGCTCCGAAAGAAGGTATTACTTCATAACTGCCTCAAATAACGTTTTGTTCAAAGCAAGACTTTACAAAGGAGAAGAAAAGCAAATGAATGCATTTAACCTGAATTTTACTATCACATCTGATGCTAGTGCTTTTTGTAGTTGAATTTAAGATTGTTATGATAAAAGTTACCATAATGATGAATGACCTTCTATGGTGGGTCCTTGTTGGCAGTCAAAGCATAAAACCAGAGCAGATCAGATCTTTGTCAGCAGGGCCTCCTGACCTGCAACACTAATTTACAGGAGATTAGACAAACTTGTTCTTTTTTTTACTTAATGTTTCTATAAGACTGCACATAAAACACAATGACCAACTAAACTTCCTAGTTTCTTTAGTCATGCAGGTTCCTTTCAGTTTATAATTTGCCATCTTGACAAGTCAGTTGATTTTCTTCAGATAATGTTATCTGAGTTTTGTCACATCACTGGACATCAACACTGGTGAGTTGAATGGATGTTGATTCTTGTCAGAACACCATCAGTAAGCCTTAACTTTTTATAGCACAGCCCCCTCAGACTCTGTACTGCATGTTGGTACAATATGTGCAAAAAGCGTTTCCTCTTATCACCACTTCCTACACCATGAACTCTCACTCTAGTATTAAAGGTGTGAAAGAGTGGAATGTACATGAGCACACTTCCCCCATATGCACGATAGCTGCTATATAATCAGTCCTACTTATTGTACTGGGGACTTTTTGATCCAGTACTAATGTTTATAAAGCTTTTCACTAAGTGTCTGAAAACTGAAATTTTAGTTATACTGTAGGTTTCAAGGCTCAGAGAGAGAAACAGCCACTAGCTTAAAATTTCTAGGCCTTACGCCAAGCCAACAGGTCAGAAACCTCAGTGTCAACTTTGACTATCATGTAATATTATCATCCCCTGCCTTTTTAAAATGCAACACAGCAATGTTTACTCAGGAAACTGTTTACTTTTATTTTAGTACACTTTTACACAAGTAATATTACTTTATATACTTACAGTAGCAGGTTTATTAAATCTTTTTGACTTGAAATTCTTCATGTCAAGACTCAACATTAAGGACTGTGAATCTTACTGCTTATAGAGAGCTGTGCAGAGTGGTACATGCTTTTTTAAATTCCCCAAAGGCATTAAACTGGACTCATTTTTGATCCAAGGCTAATGGCCACTCTTAGATGTAAATGTGGTTCAGAGTTTTGAATCGTTCTTCAATGCATTTTGGTTTGAATAATCAGCTCAAAAGGGCCACGATTTAGAGGTGTGTTGCAGATATCAACCTGCTCTGTGCTGTCATTATCAGCACAGACAAGGTCTTTGTCATGCAGAAAACATTCAGGCCTACTGGATTTCTTGCAAGTGGAATGTATACAGCTGATTAGTAATAAAAGAAGAATCAGCATCCATATGTGTACCCACAGGAGTCTGTTCTTTTCTCCAGGTCTGTGAATGTGAATACAAAATGATAGTTGAAAAATCTACCTGGCCTTTTATGAACTTCATCCACAAGGGCTATTGTATATTACAGGGAGGCTGTACAGGCCTCTGAGGTTTCAATACTCAGTCTCTGTGTGCTCAGGCCTCTAAAGAGGAAAGTGTGAAAAGTTCTTCCCTGGTTTCATTCATATGGAATAACTTCTTTTTGCCTCAGGCTCTGGTCAAACACCTCTTCTATCTGTATGAGAATAAGGATGTAGAGAAACACAATATATTGCCCCTAAAGAATGCATGCTATAGCTGCAGTATAGCACTATTGCGCAAAGTTGGCATTTACAGATCTGCATTAACTATACAGAGGAGGAGACATTTAGCACTGTGCTTACATAGAGCAATATAATAAACAACAGTAAAAAACATCTTTATTTAGGCCAAAATTACTGCTACTGAAAAACTGATTATGTGAAATGAAGTTTAATTACAAGCTTCACCATTTTAATTACTCAAATCCTTTATCACAGTAGGCAACAAATTTATTTTAGACAAAAACATTTTCTCTTCCTTTCCTCACAGTCTGTTGGTGTCAAAAATGCCTATGAATATCCGTAAGTGTCAAAGTCCTTTTATACATTTTTAGACAAGCAGTGCACTGACATTGACTTGTGCGTCTAGTTTGAATACATCAGTAACGACGTTAATAGCTACATTAAGATTAGCTTGGAAACATTTGTGTTCTTTATACTTTGTTAGGTTTGTTTGATGCACAGCACAGTAGTTTAAGGCTTTTTAATGGATAATAATGGGTGTGTTTATGTTTGTTTATTGTAACAACACTGATACCAGAGTAGTAGTTCTCATCAGATGGCAGAGCCTTTAAAAAACTTAGTATTAGGAGTTGCAAGATTCTCTGCAAAGTATGGATAAATTCCCACAAATTCATTACATTATTGTGATTCATTATATTCTTATGATCATATTACACAAACAAGTACTGTATTTGAAGACAGACTGAACCACTAACAGCTCAGCAGTTGCAGACTGCAGAGGGCTAATGTCTGAAGCTAATGTAGATTTAAGCATTCACTACTGTCAGCAACAAGCCAGAGAGAGCTCATTTGTCTTAAAGTGAGCCACTCCGGGCCCATTCGACAACGTTAAGTTAATAATCATAGACTGATGGACTTCATATTGTGTACAACACATTTGAAAATGTAAATGCGTTTTGCCGTTTTTAAGAGCATGAATAAACAAAAAGCTGCAGGGCTGCTCAACAAATAAATCATCAAATCCTCACATATAATAACATTAGGATAATTGCATTGCACTATCCTCAGTAGTGTTGATAAAGTTGTACCATTAGTTGTGTCCATGCATGCACGTATCATCACCGAGTTGCGCCCATAGGTTTTTAGGAGCCATGAGTGCAGAAGTATTTAAATCCACCAGGGTGTTCAGGCTAAAAATGTTTGATTACATAAAACAGGAAGTACTTTAGAAATGCAGTTGAACAGGAAAGTCAAAGTGAGAACTGGGATAAAAGGTGAGATTGTCCAGAACTCAGTGCCAAAGACTTTTGACCCTTTTTAATTTCCATAATCGCAAACTAACAAAAAAGATTGTGTACTGCATGAATCTTATTCTTTATTCTTTTTTAAAATGTTTTGATGCAAAGCTTCATGTACTATAAAATGTACAGTAAAGGAGAGGCAATAAGTGTGAGCTGCTGTAGGTATACTAGCTGCACCTCAGTTTGGAGGCCATATGCACAATGTCTTACTGTAAGCATTTTAAAATTCTGAGACATGAAGATTTGTTGATGCTCTTTTGCTTTGTACATGTGTCTTTACCGTCCAAGCTGCTGTGCACTGCATATACAGTATAAGGATTTATCTGTGCATGTAGAATAACTCAACTAGACATCAACATGTCATATGAATTACTTTAAGAGTTGCTTCAAGAACAATAATAGCACACTTTCATGGCTCACCAAAGTGTGTTTTATCTAAGCACAGTACAGTGGTACCTAAGTCATATGAGACAACTGACATGTTTGTTAACTCTAAAGTACCTCAAAGGCTGTAAACTCTCCTAAACTTCAGTTCAGTCTCTGAGCAGGGTAAAAGTTGAAGAGCTTTAGTCTGTAATCTGTTCTGGTCAAAATCAGGTTGTATGTTCCAGTTTGGCTTCAGCTAAGGCTGAGTTTGCAGAGAGTTCCTGCTGTAAATGACAAACTGTAGAAAACACAGTGGCCATATTCAGTAGGAGGAGGGTGTGAGGCTTGCTGTGCTGATACTCAACCAGCAGGATGCACTGCAGCCCCATCATCCACCAGCTTTAATGTCAGGAAAACTACTGAGCTGAAAAGCACCATTTCAGTGAGTCTGAAATGAATATTTATGTATGTGGGAAATGAATACCATTTTTCACACAAATGAATATCTGCACTCAAATTAGAGGTTGGAGAAATAGCTGAGATTATCTTGTTGCTTAATGCTTAATTGAAGCCTGCTTCTAATTAGCTTGGCTATTATGATCCAACTTAGGAACAATTCCAGATTTCTAAAACTTTTCAGCATGGTGAGAAAAGAATGTAGCCCCTAGAAATAGAATTTAAAGCTACTCCAATTGGAGGACTTCTAATCTTTGTCCTCTTGTCACAGCTTCACCCACTGTGACCTCTTTTAAATTTTCATCCTGTTCATTATTTAGCTAAGAGCAAAATCTATGAATTAATGTCCCTCCATTCCTACTGTCTCACCCTCATTACATGTTATGTGTCTTACATCTCACAAAGCAAATTGAAGTTCAATATCTTATATCTGCAGCAGATTTTCTTTTGAACACTGTGCTGGCTGAGACAAATGACACAGCATTTGCTATACAGAATGGAGCTGTGCATTGAGCACTGAGGCCTTGAATGGACTCCCTGCAGTTTTCATAAGAGCATAATTCCACTGCTTGTATCTGCACTGCAGGCTGGTGGCAGCTCTAGTTGTGACCATACTGTGTGGCTGCCAGTGTGAATGAATTGTTCCAAAGTGATGTCCTGCACAAAGAGCTTACCTCAGAACAAAGCACGGTAGATTTTGTTGCACTGCAATTGCGCCAGGAATTCTGCCTTTGGCCAGCAAGCACTGGCATACCTGCAAGGTGTTTTCTGGCATGTCTGAGTCCACATGTAGCAGGAGTGGAGCTCATGTTGACTGATGATTTCTGACCCATGGACAATCAACACTCACCTTCCAACCCTCTACATACAGTATATTCTAAATGCCTGTCAGGCAGCAGCTACCATGCTATTGCCTCTGCTCTCCCTTTTTACACCTCCCTTTGAATTATTGAGCCCATTCCTTCAAAGGGCCCAGTTCCTCTCTCATCATATATGTAGCTCCCTCGAGCTTGCTTCACCACTCACTCACCCATGACTACTGCCAACCCCATGTTGCTTCATGACATTGAGGAAATCACTCACGTCCTTTACTTACTTCTCACTCGCTTTGCCACTTGCTCCTTTTCAATCTTTTTATAAGCTCTCGCTCCTAACCATTTGTTTAAATCTCTCCCCCTTGCCTTCACAGTCTCTATACCTCTGTTTCTGCATTGTTTCTCCCTCAATTTCACCCAGCCCACCCTCCCTTCTCCCCACCATCTCCCCCTCCCCTTGCTCTGTTTTTCTGTAATGTCACGGCCCACTGCTGGGTGTCACCAAGTTGATGGAGGGCAAAAATTGAGGACTGATGCAAGGGAGGGGCTTGACAGGAGTGTGTGTGTGTGTGTGTGTGTGTGTGTGTGGACATGTTGGTAAGAGAGACATGGAGAGAGAGAGACAGAAAGACATGGAGACAGTGCAACAGACATTATGCCTGTGGGTGTGTCTTGTGTAAAATGCTCCATCCTGGTGAAAACACACTTGGCAGTTTGTGTACCACAGTTCCCAGTAAAGCCATTCAGCCTGTTGCTTGTGATTCCTGTAATGGCGTTCCATTATAGCCTCCCAGAGGACCACTTTCGGTGCATACACATAAACTGTTCTCTGTTTCTACTCTCTTGCTGTGCAATCTTTTGCCACCTGAAGCCAAGTGCATTGTCTGACACTAGCCTTGGGATTAAGCTGTTTGTAATGCTGCGTCTCATGTTTACCTTGAAGATGACTGCCAAGTCACTGCCTCGGTCTGGCTGTGAAATTAAAAGCACAGAGCTGTTTTGTGGAAAGACAGAACTCAATGATACCTTTATTCTTTACTTTGTATTTGTAGGTTCATTTTGCACCAAAAAGCACTGAAGCAAATCATGAAGATCCTTTTAAAAGCTATGGTAGCAGCACATACAATCTAAAACCTAATCAGGGAGATATTTTGGCTTGCTGCAATGGCAACATTATTAAAGTAGATAAGACCTTATTGTTTAATACAATGATTTTTACGTGTCATCTCTCTTTATTGCTCAGGTCAGTCAATAGAATTGATTCAATCACCAGCACAGCACAAAACACATTAAAAAAATGAAGAAAGAAATCACCCATTCAATGGCAAATGCAATTCACACAGGCACTAGCTGACACCTCAAAGCCTTAAATTGCACAAACACATGTGCATGCTCACACAATTACTAAATAGGGATTTGGGGATTGGGGTTTGAAGGCGTTTGTGCGTAGGATTTCGACTGTGAATTTAGGTGTGAATTCTGTTTGAGGA
>NW_018127985.1:1643911-1648000 GCF_001952655.1 Monopterus albus | reverse complement strand
ATATTCAAACAGATTAAAGGCAACAAATAGTCAGACAAAGCACAATAAACCTCTCACAGTGGATGGCCGCCAACTGACCGATGGCAACAATTGATTTATGTTTTATAGGATGCATACAGGCTATGCTAGGCTAGGTTAGGAGGGCTGCAAGAAGACTAATACTTTGTGTATGCATTTTTGTGTGTAGGATTAGGGTTGAGAGAGGTCTCTGGCATGAGTGGGTGGTAAAATGCCCCAACTCCTGTGATACGTGATGATCTGTGGAGGAAGTGGGAAGTGGCCGGTCTGGTCCATGTTATTAGTCGAGCTCTGTTAGACCATGTAATAACCTCACAGCACAACAGGGAGTCGCTGTTCCAAGAACCGACTCTGCCCAGTATGATATCCTGATATGGAAGATATTTGTAATGGTCCTACAGCAAAACCTGCTGATGGCTGTGTACAGGTGTGTATGTCTGTGCATGTTTGTGCATGTGTGTGGTTAGCTCCTCGGTGTTTGCATAAGTGCTGATTCTACTCTTCCAAACCCTTCAACTCTGCATTTTTCCACTTTACCCCCTCTACTGTGCCCTCATATCCTCTCCTCTCTTCATTGCCACACAGCTTGCCTCCTTGCCCTTTGCCTCAATTTGTCATACATACCTTTTCATTACCCCTCCTGCCCCTTCCAACAAAAAAAAAAAAAAAAAAAAACTGTACTCAAGAGAAAGTTGCAAACAACATGAGGTAGAGGACATCGAGCAATATCATACTCTGGAAAAGTGAGAGCTTGACATTTCTGAGGCAGCTATGAACCTCGGAGATGGTGCAGGCAATGAGTGCATGTGGTGTGGATGGAGTGGAGTGGGAGAGTGGAAGTTAGTGATAAGGGAGAGGGGGACATCATCTCAAAGCCAAATGGAAGGCAATTACTCAGGATGTGAAAAATAAAGCGTGTTTGAGGGGAACGTCTTTGGTTTGGCCAAAAAAAAAAAAAAAAAAAAAAAAAAAATCACACAGTTCTGGGGCCTCATTCAAAAGTGTATGCACATATGCACAATTTAGTTCTTATTATACTGTTTGTATGCTCATTTTTGTCACAATCTGATTTATCAGTTTCTTCTTGTGTTTGCAGATGTGCATATTTCAAATCACTCCTGAAATGTAGATGGGTACAATTGTGGACAAATCACTTCCTAAATTAGATAATCTGTCAAACTTGCTATAATGGATATAAACTATCACAATTGCATTTCCATTTTTCTTTGCAAGACAAGGTAGTACCTTCTTTCAGCATTAATGATGTTTTAATGCCAATATTTCATCTTAGTGCACCAGTGAGCAGATGTGGTGGCTCTGTCAATAACATTCAGTTGTAATCTGTCAAACCATTGAGATTCTGTATCAGTCATTTTAATTGCTACTCAGGCAAGATTTAATGAAAACAAATACTAAAACCAAAAGACAATTCATCGAACAACTCAAAAGACTCAAACCTGACTAAAGAGCACAAGAACGCTTCCAGAAATGTAACAAACTGAAACAGCCCTGTCAGGGAGCTATCCAACATAACCCATAAATGAGGCATGTGGGATCAGTGACAGGTGAGGCAAGGCAAGAGCAAAACAAATGAAGACACAGGGGAAGAGAGCAAACATGGAGGCTAAAACCAAGGTATGATCACAGGTCAACCAGCAACCAAACTGAGAAATGAGAGGTGGTTATAAAGTCTGACAGGCCAGGACAGTGAGCAACAGGTGTAACTAGTAGGGGACAATCTGGGGAAGTGATGTGATATGGGAAACAACTATCAAAATAAAAGCATAACACAGGAAGTTGACCCAAAACCATCACACCAGTATTTATTTTTAATTTTCAGTTTTATCTGAAGTATAATAAAGTAAACAGTTAAAAACCAAAGTAAAACTAATTTTGAATTGGTTTTTCCCAGAATTCTATTTTGCATTCTGCAGATCTTTTTAAATAAACCAAGTCATCTGTTGATCACCTTTCCCATATTCCCTGTATCTTCATTTAAGTTTGGACAAAGCCCCGTGGAATACAGTTTGGCTGAATAAATTCTTTTGTGTTACTATGGTGATCTCAGATACTCAGCTACTGTACAAAACATAATTCGAGCACATCTTTGACATTCATTTGTAGTTTAGAGTGCTTCCTATAAGCACTAAAGACCCTGTGGTAGGCAGGTCATGAGAGGTCATACATACCACATCACTCACAGTGTCACAGCATGAGAGCACAGAATGCGATGTGAAACACAACACTGCCGTACATTAAAGAAAATGAAGAAATGTGGCTTTCTCTAGCCTATGTTCGTACTGTAAGTGCAGTGCATGCTGAGAAACTACAGGATATTTTTAATGCTAGGGTACAGTATCTTAACTTTGCTGTCCACAACAAATAACTATATATTAAGGCAACTAGGACTTTGTGTGGTTTGCTGTGGTTGTCCATTTTTGGCATTCTGGGGGCCATGTGCATATGCAAATGAGCTTATATGTGCACAAGCAGATGAATATAGAACAGGTCATATTTATAATTGTTCACTGCATGTATGTACCTGAGCAAAATTGATAAATACCACTTTTTTGGTTCATACAGACAATTCCTACTCATGCACTGAGAACTTTGATGAATGAGGTCGACACGACCAACTGTAAATTCAAGAGAAAATGGTTCTGTATTAGTGAGAAAACTGGCACACACACACACACAGAGAGGCAAATTGTGTTTATGAGTCCCTCCAAGTCTTACATGGAGCTCTGGAGAATGTTGATCTCCACTTGTTTCCTCTAGCAACGACATATAATCAGGAAATATCTGCAAATCCCGAAAAAGAACTGGGTGCAGTTTAATCACAGACAAAACTGCTGGTTTTTCAACTTTTTCATTTGCTGCATTCCAAAGAAAATTTTGGAATGGTTCATTTGTACATACACAAAGAAGCTTAGATACACACACACACATACATGTGCACACAACCCACACTCCACGGTATGTGAATGCTCATGCAACCATACAGCATATTTAGCTAAGTAATAAAGCAGCATTGTTTAAAGAGAGAAAATACAGCAAATGAATCAATAGACAGCCCCCATGCCAGGGCATTTTATGTGGCATCTGTTTTCCATTCCTTTGCTCGGCACAAAGCGCTGGCTGAGTGCCACAGCACTGTGGCCAATCTCTCTCAGCTATTGTTGAGGTATGCAATCTGCATTGGGCTTCATCTCATTTGAGCTCACAACCGTGTGGTTGAACATACCATTGTCTTTTTCCAGGATTTGGTTGTATATCTGTCAGAACAGGTGCATAGCAATGAAGAAAAAGCAACTGTTGAGTTTTACAGGAAAGCTGTAACGCATTTTACA
This sequence comes from Monopterus albus, assembly GCF_001952655.1. NCBI lineage: Eukaryota > Metazoa > Chordata > Actinopteri > Synbranchiformes > Synbranchidae > Monopterus > Monopterus albus. Next base: position 1,644,632 of record NW_018127985.1, on the reverse strand, counting down.
GTGAGCTGGCGCATTATGGTATCGTTTCCCCTGCCCTCTTTTGCCAGCATTATACTCCCTCTGTTATTCTGATCTCTCCTATTTTGTTGCTTCCCTCTCTCCCTCTTTTCCTGAGATTATTTGTCTCCAGTTCCTCTTGTCTCCCTCTCTTCTTCATTCTCAACTAGTACCACTGGGATCTCATTAAGCCACTAACTTCAAATAAATAAAACAAAGTGCTGAGACAAAATGAGGGATCTATATATTATAAAACCTGAGTTGTTAGGAGTTTTCCTTTTCCCTGCTCTAACACCTCTCTCTCTCATCCTTGTCTCACTGGCTGCCTTTGTCAAATCAATTGATTTCAAACAGGCTTTATTGGCAAGACTGAGGCACTTTGATGTTGCCAAGGTTTTACAAAAAAACCCCAAAAAACAAACAAACAAACAAACAAAAAAACATGCTGCATTATATCTACCTCTCAGTCTTTCTTTTTTCTCAGCCTTATAGTATATCCCCAGTCTCTTTCCGCCAGTATGCAATCACTGCAGCCAACAGAAAGTGCAAACTAACTCCTTCCTCCTTGCCATTTTTTTCAGACCCTTTTCAGTTTGGGTACTTTTCCTCAATTGCCCATTTGTGAAAGCTGGGAAACTGAGATATTCTATTTGTCTTTTCCATTAGAGATTAAAAGATGCCAGCATGTATGGACTGGAGACTATGGTGTCTGCATCTCTGTTTG
>NW_018127985.1:1632468-1643883 GCF_001952655.1 Monopterus albus | reverse complement strand
GGCTGTCCCTTCTGTGTGTCCAGTCAGTGTGTGTGTGTGTGTGTGTGTGTGTGTGTGTGTGCGCAGTAGCAGGTCTGGGTTTTTTTTTTAAACATCTTCTGTGGGCTTCAGTCCTAGCTCATAATTTATGGCTGGCTTCTTTGCCCTGGGGCGATGAGTGAACTGACGCTGATCCATGAGTTTCTTTGTAACACATGTAGAGGCTGGAATGGGGAGGCTTGACCTGCTGCTGCAAAGGTCGACTTTGTTTCACACAGATGAACTGAGAATGGACTGGACTACAGAAAGGGGGTGTGCATGATGGAAGATGAGCATCCTGGGAAAATAACTTATTATTTTAATCGATCAAACTATCAAACTCAGAGGGTGAGTACCAACAAAGATCTGCCGGTGGAATGGCTAGTGCATGGTGCTCCAAGGATTTCTACTAAGATCAAGAAGCTGCTGATGTCGATTGAGGAAAGGGAGAGGGAGAGTGAGAGAAGAAAAAGAGTGATAGGGCAAAGCAAAAGAAAAAAATAGATGGATAAAAGAAATCTTGATTTTGTCTGAGAGTATTGATTTTTTTCCCTCTGGGTTGGCCAAGTGTGCACAGTCTGTTATTAGTTTAGAAACAAAAAAGTGGAGAGTTTGTGTGTGTGTGTGTGTGTGTGTGTGGTGACTGGCTGCACTGTTTGCATATATTTTGTTCTGTGTGAGAGTTTCTGTTTCATGAGCGGTATTTTGTGTGTATAAGGTGTGTGTGTTTGTGCTTTGAGTGTGTGTGCGTGTACAGAGGCCTGGCTGTCGCACTGGTGCATGGGCCCATGTGCTTTGGAGTCCCTGGCTGGTTGGAGATGCTGGGATTAGAGGGAGATTAGAGCAATGATTACACAACGTCTTTGCTCTAATGATCCCAACTGTTTGTTCATCTTATCAGCCGTGCTGCACTGGATTCCACAACTGCCGCTGATATGAGATAACACATGGATTACTCCCACATGCCCTATCCTCCAGTTCCACAGCTACAACCACCCCAGCACACCAGTCAGAGGAGTGACCCGGGCAGAGTGGGAAAACAAACTCTTTGAGAAAGAGAAAGAAAGGATGAAATGTAGAAATTCACAGGCAAAGGCAAAGACGGTGACTCACAGGGCTGACCCCTTGAGTCCACAGAAGCATTAGCCAGAGTGCTCATTGTTCACTGAGACAATACACTGACCCACCAGAGAGCCCTCGGCCTGCAGTGCAGTGTACTCGCTTAGCGGCAGCATATTACAGATGGAGCAGTAGGAGGAAGCAGCAATAAAGTGTCCAGTGTACTCTGGTAGACTATGTAGTGTGAGTGCACATTTTCTGGCTGTTGGAGAGAAATATGAGGTTATTAGCGAGTGTGTTTGAATTTGAGCGAGGACATTGTGGGTGGTTCTCACTGTGAGGGTAGATGTTAGAGCTAGGTTAAAGCTAGGATTAGGGTAGTGATTGGGGTTAGGCATTTAGTTGTGATAGTTGAGCTTAGGGTAAAGGGCTAGGGAATGCCCTATGTCACTGGGTATCCTTACAAAGATAGAAGTACAAATGTGTGTAGTTTTCAGATACAAATTCAGGAGAATGCCCCAAAAAATAGTTTCAAACTATGTCTGGAGTTTCCCTTTCCAAATACTCCATTTGGTTTATGGGGCACCTGGGTAGAGGGTGCAGGAGGCAGAACACAGTGCTGTCACATAGCCAGTTTGCAATTTGGTCATAAACAATGGAGTTGCTTGCCATTCCTTGAGTTTGTCTGATGATTTCAGCAATGAAAGAAGTTCCCAAATCTCATTGTCTCTCCATTTTGTTGGCATGTTCTGTGTAAATGACTGTTTCTCTTCACTGTCCAGTATTTACAGTCTTCGGGTTTCGGGCCATTCACATGAAAGAAACATCATCATCCCGCCCCGCTGACTAGCAGTGAATTTTCCAGACTATGATCTGCTCTTTTCAGACATGGGCTCACTTGGACATTACATGGACCTTGTACTTGAGAACAGGCACAGTAAAGTCTGTTTAATGTCTGGGCCAACTGACTCGGGCATTTGTGTTCACACATACAGCTCCTCTGGGTAATGTCTAGATAATTTCAAGGTTGCAGTGCATGTTTGGAAATGGCTTGTGTGTGTGTGTGTGTATATATTTATCTATAGAAGAAAAGCTTGTAGTTGGCTTCAGTCAGTGTGGCGGCCTATGAAATGAAGGAGAGCATCTGATGATGGGTGAGCATTTTTAATAAAGTAAGGTTTTTGTGTTTAAGTGTGTTTGCCTAAATATGTGTGAGAAAATATAGCATGTGAGTATCAGCATGTGTGTGTGCACTCCTCTTCATGCCTGCATGCCATTCTGATCTCCCCATTACAAGGTCGATTAAGCCACTAATCCCCCAAATACTCGCATCCAACAGCATGATGCTGGAAAAAAATCTCTCCTAAAGAAAAAATGGCTGAATCTTCCCTTCCTTGTTGGTTGGAGCTTAAGCCACACACCAGTGTGATGTGCTACAGAGCGTGAGCAGGGAAATGTGTTTTACTTCCATAACCACACAGGGGATTACCAGGCACCCCAAACCCTAAAAAGCAGCTACTTTTACACTTCTATGGTATCAGAAGAAAATAAAAATTAATACATAGCCACAGTGACACAGCAGGACTTTGAATGCTGAATGTTGGGTGTCATTCACATTAACTGAGATTCACAGTGTAAATGATTTTCAGGCTAGTTTTTGTGTGGGTGGTTGACACGCATGGCACTTTGAGGAGACACAGATGAAAAAGATTTGAAAACACTGAACACGAACTAATGGAACATGGATAAAAATCTCTTTTACTACACTTTGGTTTCTTTTAACATAGACTGGCACACATGCCCAAAGCCACTCATCTCATATTATCCTTATGACTGCATACTGAAAACTAGCAATTACTGATGCTCTTTACTTATGTATCCCTGTTGTCCTGCCCTGCTCTCTGGATGCGATGTGGAGGAATCTGAATAACCTTTAATTAGTGTGCTGGTACCAGAGAGGTGGACCAGAGTAGAGGACGAGGGGCCCTCAGAGCCTTCCTAATTTCTGCATCTACTATTTAATTTGGCCTCATTCACCTGGAGCTACTGTATGCTTTAGCTCTCGAGTCCAGGGTGGCATAATACTCATCCTGCTCCATTTGTTTGTTTTTTTTTTTACAGTATTATTGTTTTGGCATTTTGCCTTTATATCCTACTCCATTTTCCCTGTTCTTCTCTTCCAGAGAAGAAGAAGGGGGGAAAACACAGGGGCTTGATTATCTATTACTCTGAATATGGTATGTTCCTGAAGGCACACCATTACTTATTTATCATACAGTAGTTGGCTTTACATGGTGCTGCTTGAATCATAGTTGTATTGTATTGTATGATTTAGCATTACATCCTGAATTTTGGTGTTGAGGATAAGTTACGTGACATCACATTGTTTACAGCTATTTTAGTATTAACCTTGTTAAGAATGGCAATTTGGCCTATTGCAGCTGACCAGTAAAGAACAAACCAATAGAGTACTTTATAATTGTTTAAATGATCTAGTGAGCTAATTAGTTCATATCGTGTATGAAGCTGAATTTTCACAAGGACAGTATTACTTTGATATTAATGTAACAATGTTCCTGTCAGGTGTTCGGCTGCTCCTGTGTCCCATACTATAGTTGCAAACCATTTTGCCACACATGCTGAGATATAAATAATCTGCATATGCTGAACCTGACAAATGTTTTATTTATTGGTGTGGATGTTATTCACACACCTTTCAGTGTGCTAGATGTTAAGATTCTGTTTTTAGAATAACTGCCAGCTTGCTAACCTGAATGACATCAAATGCTTGTATAGCAAACAGTAGCTGGTCCTGCTCATGAGGAGCTGTTGTCAGACAAATAAACACTGGTTGTAAAATAATGTTAATTCCCTGTATAAACTAAGGTAAAATAACAGATCAGATTTAAGTGTAAAGCTCTTCTTACATTGTTGGAATGGGCATGTAACAGCTTTTCCTGTTTGGATATGCATTTTCAGAAAGGACTAAAGTCACACTTAGGACTACAGAAGTCCCCACTGTGATCCTAAATGTGATACCTGAAAACTTACAAAACTGCATCCAAAAAACCCACATTTGAATGACAGGTAATGCACACAGCTATGACTACATGTGCCTCTCATATGCTTTACTGCTACAGGTCTGAGATTAAATGTTTCATATAATCAAGAAGTAAAATTCAGGAAATTGCTGACTTTGGTTTTTGAATAATCGGGCTCAGGGAAAAGCCTTTGTTCAACAAAACAGGTTTATTGAAAGTTTGTTTGTTACTGAAAAACAATTATCTCAAACTGCTGCTGTGCTAACAACTTTAATCTCTGCTTCCACAGTCTGATGTTTGTTATAAATCTTTGCTTTAGAACTAAACTGTTTTCCAAAATTTCTTAAATTTAATAAAAGAACTACTGCACTGGGGAGTATGTTCTGTCACTGAAATGATGGTCAGAGAAATTTACTCTAAAACAGCTGCTGCATGTAGCTTTGTGCTGGCTAGATGCATGTTGGGCCTCCATCTCCTCCATGTCTACTCCATACTGTTGTGGAGAGATTTAACAACAACTATATTTACAGTGATCAGTATAACATAGCAGTATGAACAGGAATAACAGGAAGACACAGGAAGCACACAATACATCCTCGAACCCTGACGGGATATGTCTGAAGAACAACAGTGTCCCTAGTGACAGAGCAGTAAAACAACATGCAACATAATGCAATTCACAGAACACAACACTACCTACATACAGTATGTAACACAGTTCATAAAGTCCATTTGTACAATAGTAAATCACAGTATACTGTGCGTTTCCATGGTGTCTGGGGTAATACACAACTTGGGCCCTGTCACAGCTGGTGGTCTTTGAGCTCACCTGCAGGGTATAGATCTGTTCTGCTCTCCAGGGATTTAGTTAACATGGCTGACTTCCATCTCTGCAGGTTAGACATCTTTGTCTAGGAGTCTCTGGCTGACGTTTACTGAGCCACCAGGAGCTGCCCCTGTGGTGACCCCATTCTAATTGAATTGTGAAGAATAAGAGTTATTGTTTCTGGCCTTTATGCATGTCTATATATCTGCTGAGGTTGCTGGAATGAATTCCTTACTCTTGAATTATTTTATAATAATATTAGATTCAGTGATGATGGCAAAACACAGACTTCCCACTTTTGCAATTAGTTACAACTAACCATATGGATGGTAATAAAAGTAATTAGCATCTGGATTACTGAGGTAATTAGGATGAAGCAATGCAAGTGCAGAGTGTTCATTTGTCCTGCTTACTTATGGCCTATGAATGCCTAATTAGAAATGTTAAGGGCACAGGTGATGTATTGTAGCTGTACAGGCTAATCATTAATAATGGATTTTCATCACCTTTCCTAAAAATCTAATGAACTGCAAAGTGAGAAAATCCGGCAGGGGTTTGGACAAATTAAAATGACTTACATGTAAATGATCCAACTCGTTTCACAAAAACAGACATCAGTATCTTTCTTGTTGTAATCCTCTTTATGCAACAATTAAAATTTGGTGTGACTCTGACTCAAAGGACTAATGTTAACAGTATTAATTATTCTAATAATATATTTAAAATGTTGGGTGTATTCCCATTAGTTCTTGATTCAAGCTGAATACCTGGTTTACTCTTAATTATTTTCAAATGAGAAAAAAAGTTGGGACAATGAGTGTTTACCAAAGTGTGATGGTGCCGTTCCTTTTCACGACGCTTAAAAGACGTTTGGTTAAATGTGTCCGGTGTAATTTTGTTCCATTCCACCTGGAAACAAGTCTTAAGGTGCACAACAGTCCTGGGGGTTTGTTGATTGTATTTTTTGTTTTGTTTTCTGTGCTCATAAAATCTCAAGAGTCCTGGTGTATGTGTACGATTTTGTGTTTGTTGAAAGTATTATTTTTGTAGCGTAATTATATTGTGCACTTTGCAGAATAGTACTTCTGCTCCAGGTGACAACCGGTGAGTAATGAGAGACCCAGAGAACTTATAAGAGATCGAATGTAACTCATGAATCCTTCGTCTCATTTAGGTCTTAATCACAGTGGTCCCTCAGGATCCCATGCTGCATGTGTGGAAATGTGTGGGCTATGCACTCCACAGACCTCATCTCTCCTTTCCCTCTTCGCTGTCCCTTCCCTCCTCTCCCCTGTTTGGCCTGATGGAAGTGAAAGGATGGACTTGAAGCCAGGAGCTGGACTGTAGTATACCTGAGGGGGCAAAGTGGTTCTGTAAATGGAGAGCTGAAATGGCTCCTGAATAGCATTTTAACCTGCAGAGTGTGTCTTCAGGCTAAAATGGTCACAGTCAAACTACAAATAGAGAAGAGATTCAATGAATTTCTTAATGAAATCCACTGGTTTCTACAAGCAATCTAATTAAGTCAAGGCCACTGCTTAATAGCATTTTTGAAAGACTTCATTTGACTGGTATAGTTTCCTCTTCTTGAAGCAGCATGGGGGTAGACTGTAACCGCTGTTCCATTCTCTGCCATTTTCATTGTATGATTAATATTCAGCACCAGTTCTCCTCTGCTTTTAATCATTCTGGTCATTATAAATGTTTGGCCTTGGTACACCCTCACGTGGAAAACAGTCCAGTGAAAGCTTTGTGGGAAATCCATTTGACTATTTAATAACCTCAGTGTAGATTTGAAACACCATGACAAGGCATGTCATTATCATTTCTATCAGTGCTGAAGGTCTAATTTTTGCTACTGAGGTAATTCATTTGGAAGAATGAGGAGATCATTTTGGAGGAAATATGCTATTGCTAACCAGCGTTGTTCAGGGGCAGATCTAGAAAATTGTGAACGAGGTGGCCAGGCTGGGGCACAGACTCAGAGAGGGGTGGCACATTTGAAATACGTGTAAAAAGCAAATAAAATCCCTAGTTCTGTGAAATAATAAGCAATATTTTATCAAGAATCAAACAGTTTTTTGTGTAAACACACATAGTGCTTTCTTTAGCTAACTTTGACTGGGTTCCTTATTTACTCCCTGCTGGGAAGGGTTGGGGTTAGGGTTAAAATGACTCTAGCAGGGGTGACCAATCAGATTCAGCCACCCCTGGCAACCCCTTGGATCCGCCCATGGCATTATTCAGCATTGGGGTCGTGTCATTTAATAATGATAATAGTGTATAATACGTCTATACAGAAAAAGGGTTACCACAGTAAGAACAGATAGCTGAGTGGTGAGAAATAAAGAGGGAGAGATAAGGAGGAACACATTGTAAAAGTTACCATAAGAGGCTGGAAAAAATTAAAAGGCATAAAATATTCAAAAGTTTAGAAATGTAGGCAGTTTTAATATGCAGAATTAGGCACCTGCAACCTGAAAAGAAAATGAAAGAGAGACAGAGAGGGAGGGAGGTGATTGAAATGTAGAGGGGAATGGATGAATAGAGTGAGCTGCAGTGAGACAGTCCCTCAGGAGCACATTAAGTGAACAGTTCTTTAGTGTGTAGGTGTGTAATGTCCCTTTGTTAAACCTGTTCTTGCCTCTATAGCAGCACACACCTCAGTAGCTTGATGCACCAATGTGTAAACTCAGCTCTGCATGCTTTCCAGTGGCCACCATCCTCGTGTTTCCAAACTCCTTCTCTTAACAGAAATAATAACACGCTGTTCCACTGTTCTTGAGCTACTGTTGCCTTACTGTTGTCATTTCGACACACAAGTGCTTACACAAGAGCTCATTTGTAAGGTAAGTCCTTTGCTCAAACTCACTTACACCTGTGCATGTACAGTACAGGTGCAATTATATGAAAAAAAAGTCTAACAACAACAACAACACCAACAACTCTGCAGTATTAGAATTAATTCTTTCAGCCTTAGGATGATTTAATGGCCTGTTAAGTAATATATCGACCTCTATTGGCAACCAGCGGGAATTGCAGCAACATCTCCTACCCAGCCAATGCACCCTGACCCATCTCAACTGGATCCTGCTCCCTTGAGTCACAGTGGTCTGTAACTGAAACAAGCAATGAAGTTATACATTTACAAGTAAGATGAATAAGGTGGCTAATTAGACCAGCGATCCACCAGAAATAGCTTATAAAAAGGTAATGTATCACCATGCAAAATACAAAACACTGCAATAAAAATTCTGCTGTGTCATTTGCTTTTTTTTTTTGGCTTGAGCACAAGACTTTGCAGCCCTTGTAGCTGAAATGTTGAAACAAATAATACAATGCTGTTCGCTTCCTTGTAGCACCATCCTCCATCATTTAGCAACTGAAAATGTAAGCAGATAAGAATAAAAGAGGGTATGAACTGAACAGCTAGAGATCAGAACACCAAGGGAAATGATCACTGCATCATTTATATGGATCAAAAACAATATAATCCCCACTGTGGATATTTTGTGACAGTAAAGTGGAAATGAGATTACACTTTACTCCTTGAAAAGTGTCACTCTCTGGTGTCTTTAATGGAAGGAGTTAAAAAGCATTTGCTACAGCATGCTCAGTTGTGTTGCCCTGTGACTGGTTAAACATCAGCTCACAGTATGCATTAAACAGCTCCCAGTGTGGAGGTTGCTTTTTCACTGGAGCTGTCAAATATGTTTCCTGAGATTCACCCACAGACAGCTTGCACGTTTAGCTGCTGTGTGTTCGGTCCCACCGCCACATGGTCAGTACTATGCCCTGAATATGGAATTTGACAACATTTTAAGAAACACATTGTCTATTCATGGCAGATGGGCAGATTGTGTACACAAACTCTAACTCACACACACAAATACACATGTTCACTGAGTTATTTTTGCTGCTGTGCATATTTCACATTTCTGTGCTTCAGGCAAGGAGTATGTGAGGGGGGACTAGTTGGGTAAACGTGAATTTAAGCAGGAAACCTTCTGATAAAGCAGAAGTGCTTTCTAAACTTTAGGTTTACCGAAAAACATGTCAATTGGGATTAATCTATAAGACTTTACAGCTGAAAAATTATTATAAGGCTCAAAATAATTGCCACTTTTAAATACTCATATTGATTCAAGAAGACAAACAAAGTTAACTGATTCAGTAAACAACTGTGATGGGATTCATAAGGACTGTGTCTCATTTGGGCACTCAACACCTGTTTTTCTTCCCCAAGTGAAATAATTGTTCTGCTAAAACACTGTCTCTCAAAATTAAGCAAATCACTCACAAGGATAGACCAAATATACTTTGAATTACTGCTTCCAGGGGAAGTAAACTGGTCTGCGACATCTGTTACTAGCCTACTTGCCAGAATTGTATCACCAGTGCCCATATGGTCACTGCCACCCAGAGTCAGTCCCTTCACTTAGTTTTCTTAATTAGAAAATTCTTACTGTAATTTTAAGTAAATTCGATAAACATTAGAAATTATGAGATAGTGAGACACAAAAAAGGATGGTAATGAAAGAATATTGTAAAAAGCTGAGAGAGCACTTACTGAGTGAAGTAAGTGTGAAATTTGAGTCTGAAAGCTTTGTCTGTGGTTGGCAGACATGTTGAAAAGGAGCTTGTTCACAATACTAATAGACTAGTCTGCTTTTTGGGGGAAGGTGAAAAAGACAACGGGGTCATGTCACAGCCTGAACATGTAAAACATGAGGATATTATCGAAGGTTAATACCAGGTATGTTTGTTACGTACAGCTGCAATAGGACTGTCAGATAATATGATCCTCTGCAGTACTGTAAGTATTATCTCTTTGCAATCAAACTGACATGAATTCATACAAGCATTCATGGATTTTGTAACAGCAATACACACACGCATGCTTGCACGCGCGCACACACACACACCTACACACACAGCAAAAGAATACACTTATGCACGCCAGTTCTTTGGGCTGCACAAAGAGGTCAGATTAATTTACATTGCTTTCAGGGTTAAGTGCTTCTCTTTTCATCCTCTTCTGCAGTAGTTCTGTGGTGGCTCTGCCATGCCAGGACAGACTTCTCCATTTCCCCTGCTCATATGGACAGTTTTATTTTATTTTGTGCATTAAAAAGGAGAAAAAAAACCCCAACACTGAGATGCACTGACTCACACACAAACACACACATACTAAGCTCAGGCACCTTCCTCCTGACAGGTGACAGTACAATTCACAGCTTCAGATCAGGATATTCTGTGTATAAAGATTTGTGCGCCTTTCATTATTATTAATTGCTCTTGGGGAATTTCAGTGCATGTTGGTTCCCTGTCAATTAAGTAGACAACAATGGAGACAAGCTCACCTCTATGGCCCTTTCCTGCAAGTGCGACTATTTTTTTCTTTTTCCCCAGGAATCAATTCTCAATGGTAGACTTCAGTAAGCTCATTAGACTCTCACTAGGCACCGACTCCATTATGGCTGCATAATTACCACAGTTCTGCTTTCATCCGCCTCTCTGAAAGAAACACCTTCATTCTGGGCTTGACAGTGATTATTGTTATGATTCATCACATGGGAACTGGGATCTGAAAACATTCTTTACATTGCACCATAGTGTATCTATGTGCTTGTACAGCCACATATAACAGATGCATTACCTAACCTTGACCCTTTCAAGATCTGCATTTGACAGTCAGTGGGGAAACGTACACTTAACATAAAATACGTTTACAGTTTAATTTTTTTCTCCACTACATTTATTTGATAGCTTACTTATCACAATCAGATTAAAAATACAGCATAATCACGAGACTTTATTGAGCCCGGGTGGCAAGTATGTAAAGTAATTCAAATTATAATTAGCCTATATAAAGTTGGTAACACTAGCTCCATCTTCACAAGCTGCAACACTGAATGTGATGTACCCAAATAATGCATCAGTAATTATAATCCAGTTTTTACTTAAATAACATTTTGAATGCACTTGTAAAAGAGTGCAGCATTTCTACTTTCACTTCTACATACTCATTCCTCCACTAGCCAAGTATTAGGCATAGTTCTGTTTGAATGTGATTTTCTGCCTCATTGTAGACAATGTCCTTGTTCATGTTTGCTGCACCTGCCTGATGTGCTTGTCTTATATTCATCAGATTCTCTACCATGCATAAACTACAATAGATATTTCAATATTTCTTTGATTTACATATGTTCCTCTGCTCTCGCATATGCAATTGTGCGTGGTTGTATGCTTACATAAAAGGGTGCATTTGTTTCTATTTCTACTGCTTGTGTGTGCTGCATCCAAATTGTGCATGTGTGAATAAATGTGCAGATGGGATTTGGGTGGCTAGAGCAGCGAAGACTGCAGTGGGAGTAACAGTCACACTTTGACTGTCTTTCCTCTCACAGGCAGTGCAGAGGAAGTGTAACATGACATGAAGATAATTTTGAAAAATCAGCTCTATATATA
>NW_018127985.1:1624233-1632413 GCF_001952655.1 Monopterus albus | reverse complement strand
GCAAGAGGACTGGGCCAGGGATCATTAGGATTCTGCCCATAATGTAAACTTCAACTGGGCCTTACCTACAGTAACTGCCCTGAAGGCAGAACAAGCCTCTCAGAGAGCTGATATTTCATTACTCCAGTCTGGAGGGACTGAATGTGCCGCCGACCCTTCACCACCCTCACACTGCCCCACCTCCCTGGTCCCCAAGCTTCAGCTGCATATACCTCATGGCTAGCTGGAGACTCCCTGTGGGAGCGCAGCCCATACAGTGCAACTCCATGTAGACTCTGAACTGGAAAATGACATTTTCAGTCCAACCCACACATGTAAGGGTGACTCAACAGGCACTTAGCATTTGAGTACCATAGATGCTACCTCTGTGAACATGTAATATTACATGCCACTGCTTGTGAGGAAAATAAACAAAATCAATACAAAATAATCTTATCCAAGCCAGCTGCAATGAATATCAGCACACCAAATTGCTACCAGGTAGATTTTATTACTTTTAGCCCTGAATTCACACTAGAGTACAGTACAGCATTTCATTAACATAGATATATCAGCACATCTGTGTCTGTCTTGCACATGTGCTGGTGTGAGCTAAGCTTACCACCAAGCTCACATGGCTTTGACAGTTACCTGCCATTATCCTTTTTCAGTAGGTTACTTCCTACAGTAAGCATCGCTGCCCTTTTTTATCTGTACATTTCCTGAAGTGGACTGTTTGCACGGCCACTCCGAGAGCACAGGAATGGACAAAGATAATAGTTGTATATGATCTGTTTGGAGCCCAGTTGTTTGTAGGTGAATATATTTTGTGAGGGGATAATTAAATGAGAACATTGCAGAGGAGGTGATAGAGGGATAGAAATGTGCTGGGAAGGAGTGGGAAGGCAGCAGATAGTGAGGAAGAGAGAAAGGCAGAAATAAGTGAAAATTAGTAGGTGGGAGTAGGAGAGCTGAAATAAAGAAAAGAGTGAAAGTAATAGACAGATCATGTAGCAGGACAGAGAAGGCACAAAAATATTAGCAAATGATCCTGAATCCTGTCACACAGACAGGAGAGCTCCAGCTCCCAAAATACTCCAGGACAGAGTTCGTTGTTGACCCTAATTTTCCCTCCCATTCACCATGGAAGCAGGTTCACAGCACGGTGGCGGCCAGTCCTTCTTTGTCTGTGTGTGTGTATATGTTCAGCTGTTTATGAAATTAAGATATAGTTACAGTCTATTTGAAAAAAAGATGAAATGTTTTTCTGAGCAGGTGATGTTCAAGGTTCTGATATCTGATAGATAATTGCTCCTAAAGTGTTTCTTGTATGTTGGTAAACAGGATGCTACATTATGCAGGGAAAGGCATAGAAGGTGTCGTTTTTGCCACTGTGTGTGTTTCTATATTACTATATCTGAGAAAGAGAGCGATTGAAGCAGGGCCCCAGGTGACTTCATCAGTCAGAGATGGGCGGGTTCCGTCAGTGTGACGGCCTCGTCAGTGGCCCATATTAAACACATTAAACACTGGGCCGAGCTCCTCATTAATCAGCCCAGAGGGATGACAGTTCTGCTATCGGCTCCATACATCCACGCATGCCCAGGGCTGTCTAGGCCCCAGGTAATATAGCTCTTCCACAGATAACACCATGATAGATTGACTGCAGCCACAATGACTGGGGGTCACTAGTGTAATATCAGCTTGTCTGGCTTTATCAGAGGAGTCCGCTGAGCACTCATGGCAGCTTTTCAAAAGCTTCACAATTCAACAAATTTTTAACTGGATGGAAGTGATTTAGTGTCAGACCTATAAGGTGAGATGGGTGTTTTTAAGGTACCTTCCATGTCTACCCCCTCTCGAAGAGAAGAGTGACATCCTGCATGCAACCTGTCACATTAATTTATATGCTGAGACTCTACCAGCTTGATTGGTGTGACTGACTCATTTTCAGTTTCCTCTAATTCATGTGATGTGATTTCACTGAGATATATTTAGAAGCTGATGTATAAAACATCACAAATCATTTGATGTCTCTTTACTTATAGAATGCAATAAAGATAAAAGAGTAAATGTTAACTTTTGAGCACTACAGTTATAAGATTTCTCCATTCTAATTTTATTTTTACATTCTCAATTTGACTCCTAATTACACCACCTACCTGAAGGGTGGCTTTTAATCATCCTCTGTCAGTAATATGAGTCTCGTTCGTCTCCACAAAAGCTGGCACCTCATCCATAACCAACTGTTCTTCATTTTGTCCTACCTCACAGAACACCCTGAGACCTAAATAAATAAATAAAAACCTATCTGAAGCTTATAGTGAGTGATGTATAAGTGATGTTTAATTTGCTTAATGTGGATTTATTAAGGGTCCTTTAGGAGAAAAGAACATGTAACAATGATGTAAGTCATTTAGGACAGAGAGCACTGTCCATGTCTGTTGACAGACGGGGGTTTGTTCTGCACCACTAGGTGTCTCTCTTCAAATAGGTTAGAGTCTGGAACTGGAGCTGAAAGAAGGGCTGAGGGGCTGAGAGAGGTCAGACCCAGAGAAGAGTGAGGGGAAGAAAGAGGCAAGGGTGACAGTAGCTCCTCTGCTTCTCTTTGTGCCCTTGTTTGTGCACAGACATGACTGTTTCCTCTGCTGCCTGCAGAGGTTGTTGAATTCTTTGTTGCTTTTTGGAACAGCACTTTAGGTGTCTTCTGTTTGTCTCAACTCATTTGGTGTTGTCTGCATTTTCTGCAGAGATACAATGTTCTTAAAATCCTGATGCCAGTGAATGATATATTTCTTTTTCATGTATTTATTTATCCAACGAGTACAGCACTTTATATATATATATTTCTTTTCCTTTTTCACCTCTCCAGGCCTAACTGGATTAACTGTCACTTCTCACGTTCTGCTGCTCTGTGCTTCACGGAGACTTGGCTCAGTGACTCCATCTCGGACAACGCCATACAAATACCAGGGTTCCGGGTACACTAACCATCGGGGGGTAGGAGAGTTATCCGGGAAAACGAGAGGAGGCGGAAGAAGCTTGGTGTAAAGATGTCACAGTGTTAGAATGAACTTCCATCATGGACTTAGAGACTCTTTTCTTCAGCTGCAATCCATCTTAATTTCCCAGAAGATTTTTGTCATTCATTCTGGTTGGAGTGCGTATAAGACCACAGGTTCATGTGAGCACACTACAGCACCTGGCCAAACAGATAACTAAAATGAAACTGAAACATCCTGACTTCCCACTCACTCCCACTAGGGGATTTTAAAAGATTTCACCCACAAACTGCCCAAATGCAGACAGCATGACAGTTGTCCCAGCAGCGACAAGGACACATTGGACCACTGCTACACTGTAATAGAGGATGCCTATCCCTCTGTCCCCCGTGCAGCCCTTGGTCTCTCTGATCACTGTATGGTCCATCTCATCCCAGCTTACAGGCAGAAACTTAAAGCTGCGAAGCCTGTGGTCAAAACAGTGAAGAGCTGGACCGAGCAGGCAAAGTCAGAGCCTGCTCTGACTGCACAGAGTGGAGTGTATTTGAGGCTGCGTCTATAGACCTGGGTGAACTCACTGACACTGTGACATCATACATCAGCTTTTAGGAGGACATGTGTCCACCCAGAGCTTGTGCACATACAACAACAACACGCACTGGTTCACAGTAAAACTCAATCAGAGGTGGGGACGTGATCCTGTACAGGCCAGGAACAGGATGTAGAGAACCATCAACTGGCAGACAACCTGAATGTGTTTTACTGTAGGTTTGAAAAGCAGAACACCACCCTCACCCTCCCCACCTCAGACCCAGCAGCTGCTCCCCCCCATGACCCATGATCACCTCCCTTCCCCCCAGCCCCCCACCTGTGAAGATCTGTGAAAAGGATGTGTGTGGCCTTTTTCAAAAACAAAAGATCAGAAAGGCACCAGGCCCAGATGGTGTGACCCCCTCCTGCCTGAAGACCTGTGCTGATCAGCTGGCCCTCATCTTCACACTTAACTTCAACAGGTCACTGGAGCTGTGTGAAGTCCCCTCCTGCTCAAACGCTCCACCATCATTCCAGTCCCCAAGAGAACCTCCATCAGTGGACTGAATGACTACAGACCTGTCGCCCTGACATCTGTAGTCATGAAGTCCTTTGAAAGACTGGTGTTGGCCCACCTGAAAGACATTGTAGACCACCTGCTGGACCCCCTGCAGTTCACCTACTGGGCAAACAGGTCAGTGGATGATGCAGTGAACATGGCACCGCTTTACATCCTGCAACACCTCGACTCCTCAGGGACCTATGCACAGGTCCTCTTTGTGGAATTCAGCTTGGCATTCAACACTATTATCCCAAGCATCGTTCACCAGAAACTCACCCAGCTCACTGTGCCTCCCCCCACCTGCCAGTGGATCACCAGGTTTCTGACAGACAGGAAGCAGCAGGTGAGGCTGGGGAAAACCAAATCCAGCACCTGGACTATCAGCACAGGTGCCCCCCAGGGATGCGTGTTCTCCCCACCACTGTTTTCCCTCAACACAAACGATGGCATCTCAGAGGACCACTCTATTAAACTCCTAAAGTTTGCAGATGACTCAAGAGTCATCAGTCTCATCCAAGATGGTGACGAGTTGGCCTGAAGATGGTAGGTTGAATAGCTGCCCTGCAGTGTGGCAGTTTCTTTTCCCGGCCATCACATCCCTTGACTGTAAAACAGAACCACAGCCCTCAGTGCAATACTTTGTAAATATACTTTTGTATATATCTATCTGGAAAACTGCAACTAAACTGTGTATATATATATATATATATATATATATTTCTAGATTTAGAAGTACTTTATTTTATATTCCTTATGTACATGCCCTTTTTCTTGTTTGCACCTTCTTTTTCTTTTTTGTTCTCTCAGTCTTATCTTGTTTACTTCTACTTCTTGCCTTATGAAAGAACAGTGTACATACACACTGAAGTCAAATTCCTTGTGTGTCCAATACACCTGGCTAAAGGTGCTTCTGATCCTGATTTTGATTCTTTTGTTCTGGCATGCACATTCCACTTCCCCACTGGGCTGGTTGAGATACACTGGTCTGCATTTCCATTGCTTTGTCCTTCCACCTCTTCAAGAGAAACTCACACATTTCCTATATGCTCTTTATTGTCTGCTCTTCTGTTAGCTTGTATCAAGTGTAATCCTGTGCTCCAGAGGTTATATTGCTTTGTACTGGAGGGTCAGAAGTGCAGCTGTATATTCGCCCACGGGCAGCTTATCTCAACAACACCATAAGACTACAGTAGATTCCAGCAAATCCCACTGAAATCACAAAACATATTCGAGCTCTGTGAAATAAATGCAGAATGATGCAGAATGGACAGGGAGCGAAAAAGTATTTATAAGATATATATTGCCATATATTGCCTCCCCTCATATGTTGTGTCTTCAATCTGTGCAAAAATGTAGACAAACACAGTTTTATTCCTTGGTCTCTGTGTTTCCATGTGACAGTATGCAGGCCATTAAACAGTGATTCTCCAGAGCGTGTGAGCATGCGGCTCGGCGGTGGGCATCATAGTGCTACTGCCTGCAAGTGCTGCTGCTGCTGTGCTGTGGAACAGACACTCAGCCAGTGTACAGTAATTACTTTCATTATCATTGCCACACAGCACAGAGTGACACAAACAGGGAAGATGAGAACTGAGGGCACTCACAATGGGACATAAGAAATCTACCTTCAACTCATGCACACAGATCGAAAGAGAAAGAGGGAGTCACAGAGAGGGGCAGGGTGATGAGGGGATGTGAAGAAGGGTGAGAACAATAAAGTAAAAATCACTTTTATAAAACTGTGCAGGATTTCCTCTGTGTGTGTGTGACTCTTGCCTGAGTGTCTGGATCTTTTTCTTGTTCATGTTTGAATAGATAGAAGAGCTGTGCAATCAGTTTCTCTCCCCCAGCTTGTAATCAGCAGACATGCCAGTAAACACTGTTAATAGGAGTGGACACACTCTCCCTTCTCACCCAAGACCCCTGCAGTAGCTAATTGGGATAAATGCAACTCCATGCTTCATTTACCCCCACCCTCTCTATTTATTTCTGTCTTTTCCCCTCCTCTCTTTCTTCTGTTGCTCTCTTTGCTTATTCTCCTCTTCGCTTGTTAATAGCTTCCCGGCTCATTGATACACCAGATGTTTTTATAATCAAAACATGAGAAACAGCAGAATGGACACGGCACCATCTCTTTCACAGTTTGAAATGAGCTGTTTGCAGTGTTTAACATGGTCACAACACAAAAACTGTATGGTGTGTTGAATCAAATATGAAGAACTGTCATCAATTATCAATCACTTTTCCCCCTATGAGTAGTGTAAGCTATTGTAACTTGCAACACACCAAAGTTCCTGCATATTTTCCTGCTTCACGCACTGTACCTCAAAGTAAAAAAATAACTAGTTGATATGATATTATTCACTATGATTTATTATTTTGTTGCTACCCTCCGCCCATGCTCTGCCTATACACTATATGATGGTGTAATGTATTCATGGGTCTTGCTATACCATCATTGCTTTTGTGATGTAATCTCTTTTTCTCTGACTTGGACCCCACCTGTGGGAAAAGGGGAGAGAACGCTGTAAGTGCTTGTGTGATGTAAAATGCCTAATTTGGGGGGTGATTGATGGTTTAATATTGCAGCCTGCAACCTTGCTGCCCCCACCTACCCAATGAAGCTGCGGGCAGACGCAAAACCGTAGCACTGTGTGTGTGTATAATGTCACCTTCTATTTTCACATTCAGACTTAGCTAGTGGAATTAAACCAATTCTGAGTTTGTTTGTTGTGGTGTGTGTTTAGATATGGTTGTGTGTGCGGGCATTGTGTGCGTGTTAGAGCATTTCTTCTATCACTGCACAGCTAAAATTCACTTAGATATATTGACTGTGGTCTAGAGTCAGCGGTCAGTTATTGCAGCCATTTCTATTTTCCTCATTTTAACCAATCTTCCCTCATCTTTCCTGTCCCCTCTTTTTTTCCTGAGACACAGTGCAAGCTCTTAGTGTCACTCACTACTGTTCTCTTAATGTCATAAATACCCTCAGTCCTCTTTCCTTTGTTGTCTTCCTATTTCTCTCCTTTTCACTTGTCTGCTTGCCTTTCTGTGTGTGTCATGCGCTGTGTTTTATCTTAGAGTGTTGCAGATTTTTATGCAAATTAGTGATGCAACAATCCAGTGGGTATTGGCTTTTCATAAACAGATGAGAGTGTTCTCTTTAACAAAAGTAAAGACATTGGTTATTTCCAAAAAGAATCTGCAGTATGGTGTGACAATGTTAGAATGCAGCAAAATGTCTTTGGCTTAGTATGAAAGACTGTAGCTTCTTATCCAACAGTCAGTGTGGTTTTAATTTGACCCTGATCCTGATGTTTCCCTTATGGACAGAACTGCTAAACAGTGCTATTCTGCTGATAGGCGTTCTTGATAAGAAAGCACTCATATGGGTAATTTGATAAGACAGTGACCAATAATCTATTTATTATGTAGTTGAGACTGTGGCTCAGGAGGTAGAGCAGGTTGTTTCCTGACTGGACGGTTGGCGGTTTGATTCCCAGCTCCTCCTGCCAAAGTGTCCTTGAGCACTGAACCCCACGTTGCTCCTGAAGATATCACCAGTGTGTGTATGTTTGGGAGTGTGAACGAACAAATGTGAAGGGGCTTTGGATGCGCTGTGATGCATTGGAAAGTGCTAAATAAGTCTATTTACCACAAGTGATGCAGAAGAAAGATATCTGGACTGTTGCACATTGAGGTTTACAGATTTTAAATTGCATCAGTACTTTAGCTACTGGAATCAGTTTTTGGAGCAAAAAGAGGAATCAGTGATGGCCCACTACAAGATGTCTGCTCCTAACTATTTTGTAGGGAATGTGAACTAAAGGCACTGTGGGGCAACACGTGGCACAGGCTTAGTCCTCAGTGTGAGTACAAGTGAAGGTTAAAAGTTCAAAATATATAGAACTTTGTCCAAAAAAAGCCAACTGTGGTAGAAAAAATGACAGGTGGGCCAGAAAGTTTTACCTTTTCCATTTGTGGAAGAATATTTGTGCAGGAGAAGATCATTAAGTTTCTGGGATTCACTTTTTGTATGACCCTTCCACCAAAAATATAAATGAAGTGTTACTTGGCATAGAGTCATGCAAATACGTGGAAAGAGT
>NW_018127985.1:1612799-1624205 GCF_001952655.1 Monopterus albus | reverse complement strand
ACAAGCAAAGTTTTCTAAAGCTTGTGTGTTGACTCGCCCACAGTGTCAAGCAAAAGGTGGCAGGATGGTAATGAACGATCGGATCTTTACCGTAATGCAAATCATGTAAAAATTTTGGCATTGGGTAACTCTCAAAGCCTTTTCTTTTCAAAATGTGTTGCTCTCTTTATCTGGCTAACCTTCCAATGTTCCCATAGGTTTCTACTTCTGCATCTCCACTGGCTAAACTTCCTCTCATCAATCGTAGCATCAAGTGAAGACAGACACCACCTGAGGAGGGGAAAGAAAAATGATCTGTGTCAGTTTCAAAAGTTAGACAAACTGCCTCTAGATTCTTCTGGATGTGTTCATCACCATGTTGATACTGCTGATTTGTATTCGATACAGTTTTCAGTGGGGAAATGAATCATGGTACTATGCCTGTGAGTCATCTAGCTGTGCGGAAACTATGGTGTCATTATGTTGATATTTTGTCTACTATTAGCCATAAGGAACAACTGCTCACAGTGATATGCATAATGCCAGCCAGTGTGGACAAGTGCTAGGAGATACTCTGACAATACTTTTTCTGAATTTGAAATGCACATGCACACACACACACACCACATATGCCTGTGTGTGGACACAGTCTCAAATGGTTGTTGTGCTAATATGTTTTTAATGTCTTTGGGATGCAGTCGACATCTCTAATTTGTTTTTGTCTAAGCTGTGTGCTTATGTGGATGGGGGACATCAAAGCAGCAAAAATAGCATTTCTCATTAACCAGCTTTTCCCTCTCATTTATTTTCCTCGTCCTCACTTGCCAGTTTGTCCACATGAGTGTTTTTTTAGGCACAGCTTGAGAAGTTGTGAGGAGGAGTTTCTGGAGAAGACAGTGGGCCAGTTCTGTGTCCATTTTCTGCTTCCTATATTCCCTCCTCAGCAGGCTTTCCCCAGGAACTTCTCATCATTTGAACTGTCAAATCAAGCTACGTAATGTGAATGAAATGGCCAAGCTAATTTATACAGTTGACCTTTATGGGTTTTTAAATTATTAAAGAGAGTTCAAACTATTGTTATATTAATTTAAAGTACTTGGTGTAATAATTTAATTTAGAAATAATAGCAAAGAGGACAGACTTATTTTATTTTAGCCACTACTTCACAGTAAAGTTTCAGTTAAATCTTTCTCCAAGTGATTAACACTGTATCAGCGTATCATATTTTACAGATGTATGTTCAGACTGATTTCAGTCTTTTCACTAACTTTAACAGTCACTATAACATAAATGACTTAGCAACATCTCTATCTGACTAAAGTTAAGTTGGAATCTTGTCTTCACATTCACATTTATTGATAAATAAAGGATCATGTATGTAACACAACCATCATGCAGTGGTAAATTGTTGTGTCTGTTTCAGTAGAGCAGTGGTTTTGCAGGCATCTTCTACCTTTCACTCAGATGAAGTTGTATTGTTTCAGTTTAACTGCTTTTCTCATCTGAACCTCAACATCATGCTTTTTCATTTAATTGGGTGAGCTGATAACTATTTATGTGCTATTGTTTAACACAATATATGTGCACAATTAAGTTGGTGCACAATAAAAAAAATACTGTTCTAGTTTTTTGAAGGATTAATTTTACAACTGAGTAAAATGAATCCAGCCAGTTACATTTGGTTTAGTAAATTTGTGTTGAATCAGAACCAAGAAAACATGGAAATATTTAGTTTATTTATTGTAGTTTAAAAAATAATGTGAAGCTCTTGTTTGCTTGTGAGTGAAAAACAGTTTAATGTTGTGCTTGCCAGTGATTCTGCCTGCTTGTGACTATTAGTGTGGTCAAATGTTGTTGCTGGAAAACAGTCAGTTTTGAAAGATGGCCTAAATTTGTGGATTGAATTTTGTTTCCATAGTAATGGCCACAGACTAGTCCACCCATTGAATGGTGCCAGTGGACATGCATTTTTATGACTACTCAGTCAGCCTGTATAATTTTTCATCCCCTACTATCACTATTCTTGAGCTAAAATGTACTCATTTTAATTATATAGCCAACCCACTGGTTTCCGTGTTTTTATTTCATTAAGCAGGTTACAATCAATGTTGATATGCTTTAACACATCAGTGTGAGACAAGGAGTCTAACACTAATGTTTAAACAGAACACGATAATGGTAATCATCCCCAGCTACAGCAGAATACATAATTCTTAGCCACTTCATGTTGCTGTGGAAACTATTTAAGAGTCAGTAGGTCTGCCAAGGGTGTGCAGATAAACATGTCATTGTGTGTGTGTGTGTGTGTGCAGGTTTTGTGGCTTGGCATATTATGTGTTTTATCAATTAAATGTTGCATGTTAAATGCATGTTTGATGGGTTAATCTGCAAAACTGATGAATAGATTCACGGAGATTGAAGGTGGGCGAGAAAAAAATGAAACAGTTGTGACAAAAGCAAATGGAAAACTGGAAAATAATTGGGGAGAAAGATGCATTAAGAGTAGCAAGAGACAGAGAGTGAAGTAAGGAGCAAGGCCAGAGTCTGGATCAGAACAGCAAGTGAGACAAAGACGCAAAGACATAAATGGACAGAAATGTTAGATATTATGGATATTTATATGGGGGGGGGGGTATGTGTATTAAACCCTCTCTGCGAGGTGTGCGATGAATTGGCTCTATTGATAAAACTGTGAGCCACTGTGTGGATTGAGGGTACACATGCACACACACAAACACACAGTGTGCTCCTTCACTAGGCTCATATCATTACCCATCATTACACCCCCCATTTGGCATCAGCCGGCCAGATTGATCATGGCCAATAACTCTGTCTCACTCCAGGCCGGCGTATCTATCTCTATCTCTCCTCCTCTCCTAACATACTTTCTCTGTATTTCTCTTTTTCACACCATATCTCCTGTCTCCCTGCCTCAACCCCCTCACACAACTCTCTCCTGCCTACAAACTGTATCAGTTTCAAAATTACTTAAATTGTCCGCCTACCTTATTCTCCTTTGCTTTTTAGCTTTGCTCTCGCCAAAGTATCTCTTCCTCTCCTGTCGACCAAATCTCGCTATCTAACACTCACTTATCTCCTGCTGACTCCTCTCTGGGTTCTGTACCATATTTCTCTAACTCATGCCTCTAACATTTATGACTGTGACAGGCATATCAATCACCTTGTATTTCCATTTGTCAGTGACCTGCTTTCAGTTTCACTGTAATATGCCTCGTCTTCCACTGTACCCTCCCACAGCCTTTCATCTCTCTCCCTCTTTGTCACCCATCTTGGACTCACTCAGGCAGCCTGTCACACCAGCTGTGTCTTTGCACGTGACTCATTGTTGCTTCCTCTCTTCTTCTCTGTACTCTCCTCTCCTCCTCATCTTCCTCCTTTTCCTCCTCCACTACATCCTTATGCTCCATCTCCTCCCCTTCTTACGCTGCACTCTTCAGCTTCTCTGCAGAGAGAAAGTGGTGCTTACATCAAGACAAGTGAAAAGTCACTTGGAAAAGTCATGAGGTTTTATGTGTGCATACAGCTTGTGGTGTAAAAGTGTGAGAAAGCAAGCGACAGACACAGAGATGAACACTTGAGCAGAAAAAATAGCCAAATTTTATTCATGCTGATTTCATTTGAAGTCTTAATAACATGGTCTCAAAAGGAGGAGAGTGATCAGCTGCTTTTCATCTCCTTCTCCTTCATTGCCTTTCCTTACTTACGTCTCTTGATCTAATGATGCTCTTGGTTGTGTATGTTCCACATTGATTCTAATTCAGTTTGGATGGAACAGGTCTTTCAGACAATTGTCTGCAGCTAGGGCCCCAGATGGATTTTTTTTAGCTTCTTCTGCAGGCATTAGAGAATAATGGAAAGAAGGCCACACTGGATAGAAGAGAGCAACAATCAATTTCTCAATAATTCCATATTTACACATTCTCATGTAAAGAGACTAATAAAACAGGGAGAACCAGGAGGGGGATGTACACATTTTGCAACTCCCTTTCCTCTGAAAGAAAACAAGAAATTAATGCAGCATTGCCACAACAAGGCAAATCTGTGCTGTTTTACATTAATGACGTATTATGTTTAGTAAAGAAACTGGTCCTAATGCATTAAACAGTGGCAAAGATTTTGATAAAAAGATAATTCAGTTTAACCTAGTGATAGCTCCATAGTAGTAAACAAACTATTTTTAGTTTATAATTATGTTATATTTACTATATTTGCCAATAATATTCCAAAAAAGGCTTTCTTTTATTACACAAGTATTTTACCGTAAAAGGTATGCATTTTGAACATGCACAATGAAATGAATACTACAAACAGACAAACACAAACCTAATTGCCAAGATTTACAGCTCCAGATCTCAGCTATTAAATTATAGAGTAATTACTGTAAGTAGTTGCTGGCCAGAACACAGCAAAATAAGAATCAGGTTGTAAAAACATCCATCCATTATCTGTACTACTTATTCCTGAATAGGGTCGCAGGGGGCCTGGAGCCATTCGCAGCTGACAGTGGGTGAGAGGCGGGGTCCACCCTGGACAGGCCACCAGTCTATCGCAGGACCGACACTTAGAGACAGACAACCACACACACCCACACAATTTAGAGCCTTCAATCAACCCATGCTGCATGTATGGGAGGAAGCCGGAGTACCCGGACAGAACCCACACAGGCACCGAGAGAACATGCAAACTCTGTACAGAAAAGCACCAGGGCAGCCCGGGCTTGAACCTGGAACCTTGTTGCTGCCTAAGACTACTGTAAATGTTGAAATCATGGGATGTGGTGGAACTGAATCATATGACCAGAGAATACTAGCAAAATGGAAAAAATACCTAAATCTCAAAATGCAGAAATAAAGTGAAAAACAACTTGTGACGCATCAGCACTATACAGGAAGAGTGAAAAATAACTTTTGATAATTTATGATTAGAAACCTGTAGTATTTAACCCCAGGCAGGCTGGTCTTAGCACTTTAATGTGAGTGCTGAGCTGGACTGTAGTACTGAACTGCCAGACTTAGATCAATTTCCAGGAGACTTACTCTAACCTTAAAGTGCCCATGGCATGTTTTTCTGTGCTTTCTGATGTATCTGTAATTACAACAATGAATTATCATCTTAAACATGACTGAAAGCTGCCTATGTTGTTGTACTTCTATGCAGAAGTCTCACGAACTCTCGCTGACATGTCAGCCTTGTAAAAGAAGACATTTTTTTTTTCTCTAAACACCAAGCAGGTTGCTGCAGTCAGATCTGTGGCTATGGTTTTATTTGAATGCTGTCATGCAGTGATGCAAAGTCTTTGTACAGTACATTCACTGTGACCTAGTCTATTTTCATGCCCACTGTTGTGACACAGTTGCCAAAGCAAACTAAATGCATGTGCCTCTTTTGTTCAAGTGTGCACAAGCCCGTTAGTGTGTATCACTATACTGCACTATTGCACTAGTCTCATGTCAAAACACCAGTGCCTAAAGCAGCATGGGCTTACAGTGCTGCATCCTTGGTCCCATAATATCCCAGGCTTTCCAGCTCTTTGAGCATCTGACTGAGGTAGTCTCTTGAGTTTGTGCTATAAGCCTCAGACTTGCTCCCCACAGGCCGTCTCACTGACGGGAGATCAGGCTACATCAGTATGTGTGAGAGGTACAGTGGGATCTGAGGGATGGATCCTATTTCAGCTGATCCAGCACACTGCAAAGTGGTTGCCAGATACAAAAAAACTTACTTTGTGTACCTTTCAGTGTATGATGTGAGTTGGTTTTACAAAAAGGGAACAGAAAAAGGGCTGGCTCTGCCTCGCCTCTGATCTGGCTGTTGTGAGTCAGAGTGTGAAACGAAGAGAGTGAGTGAGTGATAGAGACAGAGAGAGAGAGAGAGAGAGAGAGATGAAAAATATGTTTGCCCTGTTCACACCGATCTGTTTGTGTGGGTGTGCATTAACATCTATGTGGGCTGGAAGGGAGGCTGAATATGCAAAACAGTTGAAACAAAGGCTAACAATTCTGGAGCTGCTGTGCAAAAAGATGGTGCATTTCCTTGACTTCTGTGGAACCATAGAGGGAGGAGAAACATGGTTTCTGTTATTCTTTTAGAGAGCTTGTCTAAACCACAGAGAGAGATTTTCAGACTCAGTGGCAAACGGACAAGGGTGAATTTGAAACTACTTAGCCTTCACACTTTTGCATTCTTTTTCTTACAGCAGAGTTAATCTGTTATCTTGTAAAATAAGTTTACAGTAAATAATACTAAAAGACAATACGCCATTGTGTTTAACAGCCAAAAACCTGATAATGCTGTAATAAATCTAAACGCCTGTAGTGAGAATGTCTGGGGAACAAGGGCAAAAGGACTGAAGGTGATAACACTAATAATTGGAAGGAATTTGAGTTTGCTGAATAATTAATTCAAAGGACCAAATTAATGAATTTGCAGGTACATATTACTAAATTGAGGGAACAAAAAAGGATACTGAGAGCGCAAATTAGCAATTTGAGGGTGTGATTTGTGTTTTGAGGGCACATGGTACTAATTTGGAGGAACACTTCATGAAAAATCTCAGCCAGGAACCCACCTGGCTCTTTAAAAAACAATTCCACTGTCACTTTTGAAATATCTTCATTAGTGAAATATTTTCTCTGTAATTGAGTTGGGGAAGGTGAAAGGCACTAATGCCATTTTGCATGAGTGCGAGCTATAAATTTTAGGGTTCCATTTTGTAAGAGAGTGTGTGTGTGTGTGAAAGGGAATTAGTCAGTCTACAGCATGTCCATGTTTGTTAGAAGCAGGTTGTAATAACGTGTAAGTATGTGTGTGTGTGGCCCTGGAGACCTGTCCAGGGTGGACCTCGCCTCTCGCTCAGTGTCACCTGGGACTGGCTCCAGCCCCCTGTGACCCTCTTCAGAATAAGCGGTGTAGATAAAGGATGGATGGATAGATGTAACAGACATTTCCAGACACGTACTAACTTGTTCAAGCCAATCAAAGTCATGTTTTTAAAGCTTTATTCTGACTTTACAAAGTATCATGCTCACATATTTCATCTTATCATTACACACACTAGTAGCATTTCAAAAATATAAGAATCATTTAAAGACAGCTTCTTCCATGTTATCTTACTTTCACTGCCCTTCGCTGTCAGCTTCTGGTTTTCCAGTTGTTGTGCTGGAATCTTTGTGGACTGGAGCAGTCAGTGGGGGCATCCGGTTAATGACTACCCTTTTTCGTATGGTCTCAATCTGTGGTGACTTTGCACAGTCTTTCTTAGGCTCCTTTGGGATTTTTCTATGTCAGTCTTCTCACCTAGGTGATCTGTAGTATGGACTATAAAGCCTGTAGGCTCTCTCTTGTGGGTGTTAGGCCCTGCTCCCCTGTGGCCTGTGATCCCCCTCTCGATACAGTTTATCATCTGTGTCTCTTCTTGTGGTCTCGTATCACCTTTTGTCTCTATCATTGTTGTCTCTGCTCTCTTTGACAATGTGTACCTTCTTTTTTTTCAGTAGTAGAAGGTTGTTGACCATAAACGGATTTGAAAAGTGTGATTTTGAACTTCTTGCTAGAAGCCAGTTTGATCAGTGTCTGCTGCAGCTCTCGCTTGCTTACATGCTTCAGGGCATAGTGAACAACTGATAGACAAATTCCTCTGTGTGAGTCCATGGACTGGTGTGTAGGTGTACAGTGAGAAAAAGAGAAGAAAAGCAAATTACAGTGTAAAAGTGTGTGTGTGTGTGTGTGTACGCACCTGTACACACACACATAGTACCACACACCTGTACACATACACATAGTGTCTACATACTGTATCTTTTTTTGCATGGACAAGGTGTGGGTGTTGTGTATCTGTGCACTTCTGTATCTGTCTGTGTGTAATGTTCCCTGATTGAATCACGTATTCAAAGCCTCTAGTTATTATATCTTGTTCGTAGGCTTGTAGCAGCTAACAAAGACACCAGTGAGTCTCTGGACTTTATCAGTCAGCCACTGAGCCAGGCTGGCAGTCTGGCCTCAATACCCAGCCTGGCCCCAGAGCCGAGTGGCCTGCAGAGGAACCCATGTGCAGAAAACCTTTTAGAGCTTTAGCAATCCAATTAAGGCAACTCTTTTTTTTTGCATCACTGTTGATGCTGAGATACTGTAAGTGTTCAAGTATGCTCCTCCGATCTGCTCTAAAAGCACTATTTTATTAAACCAAAAATTCAAATTTATGAGTACATCATTTTGGGTTTCTTCACACATTTTAGGTGTTGAAAGGGTGTAGAGAAGTGTGCATATACTGTATGCACACACACAGACATACAGCAGCAGCCATCAAGATGTGAAATAATGATGCTAGATAAAAGGTGGCGAAGCTGCTGCTGACAGTGAACAGTGCTTGATGAATAGGCACAAGAAAATTTATTTTTTTTGTTTACACTTTTTTCATTTGCAGAAATAGATGGAGATTATGAGTGTGTGCATGCTTAATCTATGTGTGTGTATGATTGTGTGGTTTCTCAAAAACAGGTACAACTTGAAAAGCCTCCATATTTATCTTCAAGTGTTCTGGCAGAGCGTCGGCGGGATGATGGATGATGTCTTCATCGGTGGCCAATTCTCTGAAGTTGTGGTTTGAGCGCTGGACTGAAAAACAAGATTACATTTAATGGACATTCACTCCCATCCAGAATTAACTGCAGGCTAAACACATACAGCTACACATAACGTGGCATCCAACAAACCAATTCACTTTCCAGTGTTTAAAGAAATGGCCGAGACACACAGATAAATCAAATTACTTACAATTTCCACAGTAACGTCTTTAGTGAATATTGGTTATATGGCTTGATGAAGGGCATATCCTGAAGTGAAAGCTGATTGGAATAAAACATATTTATTCTGCAGTTGTTTCAAAGAAAAACTTCATGCAATTTCTTTTTTGTTTGTTTTGTGTATGTGTGTGAATATGTGGGACCTTACTGAATTAAATACAAAACATCGTTTTCTGAGAAAATTGTTTCTCCAATACAAATTTGTCCTGTTGTGACCTTATTTTGAACTAGAGTGGAAAAAATGTGCATTGATGTTAATTTCCTTTTCTTGTAATGTTGAGACATTAAAACACATGAAAATATAATTTATCATTTGAATTTATAATGGAATGTTACCTTTGTTGCACAAAGGGTTTTTTCTTATCCTTTCATGTAACTTGCACCTTACCTTTGAATATTAACAAGACAAAACATCAATTTTAAGGGCAGAGCATCAAGCATCTACATGTATGGACAATTATCAGAAGGAGGTTTAGTGGCAGAAAAACCTTGATAATACATTAAATTATTAACTGAACTTCTTCGACATCCCAATTGTACTTTCTGTAATCTGTAAACAGCTGTAATACTAGTTTATGTAATATGATCAGATCCATCTGTTTTGCTGTTCTTCCTTATTTATTATCCACAACAGTGTTAACAGTCACTACACATAACTGCTGCTGCTTTGAAATGAAAGTGTCTGAAAATGTGAGTTGACTTGCTAATAAGGTTTCAAGCCAGTTAAGGAACTACAGTATATAGGTATGCAGAGCCAACTGCAGCTCCCTATCTCCATGAGAGGGTGACCTTTACCATGGTCTGTTCCTGTATAGTTTTCCTCAGGGTGTGAGGATGTGGGCAGTGCTTGGCTATATACAGTAGGAGTACTCAGCAGGATCAATAACTCTCTCTAAAGCTGTTCCCAGACACACCTGCAGTACCTGGGGTGGCCTTTGTGACACAGAGATAAAGAGAAAACACTCCCCAGGCTGTTAGTGTCTGCCGATCTCCTCCTGTCCCTGCTTCCCTCCCTTCTCCCTCAGCCCTCACAGAGGAAGATGGATAAATCAAACTTGCATGACAGAAAGGGAAGCATTGTTAATATTATCAATATCCACAGCTATATTGTTGTGACTTAACCTTTTCTTAAAGGCAAAGAAAAATCCCCCCATCCATCCATGCAGGGCTGTGCTGAGACAGCTGAAAGAGCTGGAGGGCGGGGCCCATGTATATTTACTAACTCTCTGCTCCATCCATCAAAAGACACAGCATGTGGGCTCCACCTGTCTGTCAGTGTCCTCTCACATTGCCTCATCACTTTCTCTCCCCAAGCCACTCCATAGTCTTCTACACTTGATATGTGCATATTTAGGGAGAGCTCTCTCCTCTTTGTCTTTCCTGACTGGTTTCTGGCTCTGTCTTTTTTTTTTGCTGACTTCAATCCTCCATCTTTCACTGTCTCCCCCCCTTTCTGGTCCAACTCCTGTATGCATGTTCTCGATGCTGGAACAGTAGTAACATGTACCTTGAGTGTGCTGCCCAGGCAGGTTGGAAGGGGTAATTTAAGCCTCTGAGGGTGCTATGGACCTTAGATCTAGTTTTGGAAGGTGTGCTGCCTGATCACACCAAAGTAACACAGAATGGTAAGATGTGTAAAATCCTGGTGGGAAGAGGGTAAGTGTAAATGAGTTAAGGAGAGAGTGCAGAGAAAGGAGTGATTGTAGTTTTATCCACATAGACAGAGTCGACAGAGATGTCACTTTCCACCTAGGGCAATGTTAGCTTTTGAGCTGAAGTCCATTTGCACCTGACACAAAGGAAGAGCAAGCTTTCTGCCTGAATCCACCTGTGCAAGATAAAGGGCATATTCTTTGTGCTGCTCGTGTACACTGTGTGTGTGTGTGTGTGTGTGTGTGTGTGTGTGAGACAGGGAGAGAGAAAGAGAAAATATTTAGAAAATATATTCTGATGTGGTCCACTGTTTAAATGTGTTTAAAGAGCGAATAGTTTGACTCCGCTAAGAGTTTACTTCAAAACAAATGACACATACTCCATCAAACAACACACAAATACACCCAGAAAGAAAGAGAACTGAAGCTGAAGTTGGCATTTGAGTGGAGTAGACAAGCGTCTGGTATAGAAGCAGTTTTAATATGTTAGCCTGTCTCCCTGCTGGCCTCCCCTCCCCCTTTCAGGGACGGCACTAATGCCATTAAGTGTGGGACAGATCTGTTCCATGTCTGCAGGCCTGCCAGTCTACTGGTCTGCCCCGAGACCACTCTCCATCTAATCCTATCCTCTCTCTCCCTCTATCCTCCGCCTTCTCTCCACGCCAGAGACAGGAAGAGGCGGCTGGGAGAAAAATCTAATAAATAAATGAGAGGATGCAAGAGGAAAAAAATATATAAATTAAGTTCTCCGTTCTCGTAAATCATGTTGCCAACTTCCAGTAGACAGGAGGGTGGAGCTTAGGCAAGAGAGAGAGGGGGAAACCATAGGAGGAGAAGTGAGGGAGAGGCAGAGAAGACAGAGGGAGAGAATGCGGGAAGCATTTCTGTTCCACCCTCAACCTAGGCTTGGCTCTGGAGACTCGGCGGCGGGGGGGTTTTAATTGATTTTTGAT
>NW_018127985.1:1600980-1612601 GCF_001952655.1 Monopterus albus | reverse complement strand
TTTTTAATTGTTTTTTGATTGAGCAGGCATGGGGGGGGGGGGTTCCATTAGCATGAGGCGAATGAACCTCTGAGAGGAAGCGAGTGAGAGAGGAAGGTACAGTGAAGGAGAAAGAGAGGAGCTGAGAAAAAGAATTGTCAAAGACACTATGAAGTGAATGACAAGTAAATAATATGCATATTTGATATGCACCGATGGGACAGAACATTTTTTCTTAAACCAAAATTATTTGCAGCGTAATTGACTAAATTATTTGCCTCAGTTATATTCTATTACCCATGGGTTTAAGGTTTTCACTGATAAAGGAACATTGTCCTTTACCTGGAGACAAACTCAGGCCACATTCACAAAACGGAACATATTCTTGATCATTTGTGAAAATTCAGTGTTTTCTCTTGGGCCCATCTTATTCAGAGATGTGCAGACAGACCGTAGTATCATTATGATTAACTCCTTTATTGATGTTATACAATCACTTACATCTACAGCATATCAGTACATTATCAAACCTTATTCCAGCCAATGGTTTTTTGCTACATCTAGAGAATGAGAAAAATGTTTTAAGTTCAAGTTGTGTGAAAACTTCATACAATTACACTTAACATGTTCATCCAGAGTGGAATTGACAGGTAGTGAATTAGTGAGTTTGTAAGTCCAGCTAACTACGCCATCCTTTCTCCAGCTGTAGGAGTCAGATCTGAGTCATCATTTAAAAGGAGGATCCTTGTGGAACATGGGATTGTTGTAGCAATTATATCAGAAATTAAGGTGGCAACATCTTGTTAAAAATAAAGTGGAACAGAACAATTAAAAAACACATGGAAGACAGGATATACAGGATAGTGCAGACATAGCTCTAAGAAGTTTATACAAGATACATTATTTCTCATATGGATAATAGAATTTATGGGCAACAAAACATATCCATTCTTCATACAGCACAGGGGTGTTACAACTCCACTCTTACTTGTTAAGCTATGGCCAGTGCCTTAATCTGTGGTCAAACCCACTTATGGATAACCCTTAAGATTTTAATGAAATAAAACGTTGTTTTGTTCATGTTTATGGGCCACATTTTTTAGCAAGAGCAACTCAGTGTTTACATTCAGGAATGGCCTTTCTATACAGTATATTCATTTTCATTCATTAGAGGTGGAGTCCACTGTTCCTGCTTTGCATTTAAATTACCTTAACATGAGGGATTCACAAAAATGATGCAGCATATAATCCAGTCACTGAATTCAGTCTTTACTGATTCAGAGATATATTAAGCTACGAACCAAGCATTTCTTACTGCTGCTACTTCATATTAAATGCATTCAACAAGTGAAACACAATGTGATTTTATTGCGGCACAGGTACAGGACATGCAGTATATTTGTCACCGTGATAGCTCGTC
The DNA here is from genome assembly GCF_001952655.1 of Monopterus albus. NCBI lineage: Eukaryota > Metazoa > Chordata > Actinopteri > Synbranchiformes > Synbranchidae > Monopterus > Monopterus albus. The sequence continues at coordinate 1,611,202 of NW_018127985.1, read as the reverse complement.
CAGAGTGGGTCTTCAAAACGAGACAACAGTTATTATTGACATTTTAGGCCTGCAAATCCTTTTTGCTTTTTGTAAAGGAGTGATGGAACAATAAGCTGCCCCGTGAACTGTCAAGCTGCAGGTGACAGACTACACACCCCCAAGTCCTCAGTGGGGTAACCAAGTCCTTATGGTGTACAGCTGTTGTACAGGAAAACTACTCATGCCATGTGCAGAGTGAAATCACATTGCAGTTGCAATTATTTTTCAGTGTCTCCTTATTAAAACGAAAGAGATTTGTTTGACTGTGCTCGAAACAGATACAACAGTTGTTTTTCTGCATTTCTGACAAAGTAGTTGCTCAGATTTGTTTGCTGTGGTTTTAAATCACATTAGCTAACATCGCCATGGCTATAATCTGTTATGGAAATCTTAAGGATTACAACTAAAGGCTTCACTGTGAGTTTCAAAGAGAATCATAACCAATAATACATGATGACAATAGAGTCTGTAATTTGTTCTCCAATTTACAAAAGTGAAAGTGACCAGCCACTTGTGTATAATAAACTGAGAGCCTACAGTTGTGCGAATCATAAAACGTGTCTCCTTGTGTCTCATGGTTAACCCTCCCTCACTCTTAGTTATTTGCTTTGGAGAGTGAATGGCATTGTTCTTGCTCCCTTTTCCAATAAACTGTTCCAAACAGGCTTGGTGTGATCACACTCTAAGTGTCCCCTCAAGCTGACTGCAATTGACACAAAAATTCCTGCCTCAATCTCCGGTAGCCGAGCAGGTGCTGGAGCTAAAATGTGATCACACTATTTTATACAAATGCATGTGTTTGAACAATACAAATTTCTAAACACACATCATTTCCTGTTTTTGTATGTTTCCAGTCTTGGACCCATTTATTTTGCTATGTTTCTCAATTTTGGAAACCTACTGACTTTCAGAAACTGACTGTATTTTTGATTTAACAAAGCATGGCATAATGAATACACATTTTTAAAGATGAAGATGCACAAAAACCCACCAAGATACATTTTAAACCTGAAAAATGTATCTTCTGTTCTCTCTTTCAGTGGTTACCAAATTTAATGTTATCTAATAACACCACCTTTTCTCATTCTACAGTCTGAAAGGTCAACATATTCATTATCGGTGTTTCTTATTTGTCACATTAAGTGCTAATAGCAAATTACCCAATTTCCCCTTAGTTATCAGTTATCAATTTTATCTTGACCCCACCTGTGTACTCAGACATAAACTACATGCAAAGACCGTGCTCTAACATGATGAACACAGAAGGGAATTTGCAGAATTCAAAGAAATCCCATGGAGGAGAATTGTGTTGCCATAAAGGGGAAACAATGAAACAGAAAAAGACACTAGCATTGACCTCTCACATCATGATTGCTGTTAACCTAGATTCTCATGCACAGCACAATAACAACCAACAGCAAGCACAGCAGCCTTGATATTTGTTGTTAGTTATATGTATATATATATGTAATTTATATTTATCCTCAGGTTTAGTTTTAATGGATGAGTGAACCAAAGAGAGAAACACAGCGTGGTACTCTCCAACCATAAATAAGATTTGCACCTCCAGCAAACTTTCCCTTTGCTGCTTGGTAACTTGTCTCAGTTCTCATAAGTTTTCTAGTCTCCATGTGTGTGTGTGTGTGTGCAACTCTCATCCTCCTGGTCAGTGAAACCAGTCCCAGCTGCACTTAAACAGAAACCCAGAGCTGCGGACGTAGACACTTTCACACACTCCCACTCCCTCACCGATTCCCTCTGAGGCACATAGGGTTAGAGTAATATCCAAAGTGCAGGTGGGACCTCGCTTTTTGTAGCAAGGCTGAACAAAGCACTGCGAGAGCATGAGCAAAGTAATGGAGTGATGATCACTGCAGAGATTGAGCAATCAAAGCGGGGAGGCCGGCGGTGGGGGCATTCATGGACTTAGGGAACTTGCACACTAATTGTATCTTATGACTAATTGGTAAATTAGTGAAACCTATTTCAAGGCACCAGGCTTAGCTTTGGGGAACACCCACAGCTCATTATAGACTCATATTCTGGGCAGAGGAGGAGAAAAATAAAGGAAATTATACAATTGCTCAGGTGAGAATGGCAATTAAGCAAGTGCTTAAGAAGAGGAGGAAATAAAGCCTCATACACGCATAATTTACTATACTCTCTTGTGCCAGGCTTTAAATCACTGCTGATCCAGGGCATGTATTTATGGTGGCACGGAGAGGTTGCAAGCACTAAATGTATTTCTATTTGTGTGCTTATTTTCCTGCATGTGTGAATGTTTCTGTGTCTGCATGAGTGTGTTTTTCTATGCTGTATGGCTGTAAATATATGTAATTATGAATAATAACTCAGGATGATGTGGTTGTAGTGCATGTTTTTATCAATTACTTAAATATAAATTACTGAATTCTTTAATAATGTCACTGTTAGGCCTATAAACAGTAAGTCTGCTCACCCATTAAAATCATTAGAAACCTTCCCTGAGCATTAATGTTTAAACAGTTTATGCTTGATTCTGTAAAGAAGGATTTCACCTCAGGAGGTAAGTCAGTGTCATCAATAAAGTCCAAGAGGATTTAAGAACAGAAGAGGCGAACTTGGTGAAGAGAGATACACTGTCCAATGTAACTCACTGGTGATATGACCATATTTTTGATTTTGTTGTGTCCTCTTTAGAGCAAATAAAGCTAATATAGACATTAAATCTCAAGTAAACATTCCAAGTCCATCAAGATAGATGACAACACTGGTTCTCTGGTTTTTCAGATTTACAGTAAGGTAGCTGTTTGGTTTCTCAAATATTGATTTACCCGTCGAAGATGACACAAATTACACTGCAAATTCTGTTTAAGGATAGATTTTCACTGCTCCAGAGTATACCGCTCCTGAGAAAACTGCGAGCCAAGTAACAAACAACAATACAGGCAGAAGCATGAGGCTTTATCAGTTTAGCTATTGGGAAGTGAAAGTTAGACCTTTTATGAAGCATATGGACACATAAGATCCATATGAGATGCATATGGATGCATAAAATCTTATGCATCATACACAAGATAAGATACACTATGTGTAATAGAGTCACCTACACTCAGTTACAACATTAAAATCACCCTCAGGTGAAGTGATTAACATTGGATATCTCAGTTCAGCAGCACCTGTCAAGGTGTGGGATATACTAGGCAGTCAGTTCTTGAAGTTGATGTGTTGGAAGCGGGAAAAAATGTGCAAGTGTAAGGATCTGAACAACTCTGACAAAGGCCAAACTGTGATGTCTAGATAACTTTGTTAGGGAACATCCAACACAGAAGGCTTTGTGGGGATTTAAATCCAACTGTGGGATGTGCTGGAAAAACAAGCTTGATCCATGGAGGCCCCACCTTCCAACTTAGAGGACTTAAAGGCTGCTAACGTCTTGGTGTTGGCTACCAAAGGACACCTTCAGGGGTCTTGTGGAGTCTGTGCCTCCATGGGTCAGAGCTGTTAAGGATTTACACAATATTAGATGGTTTTAATGTTGTGACTGATCGGTGTGTATTTTCTTCTACCTAAAGGTGTACCTTTCACACAGGTGTTGTTTTGAGTGAGTTCTTAGCCTTTAGTCCTGCTCTTCTTATCCCTTCCTCCTCCACGATCTCCCCTTAACACCCTGTCACTGCTTCTTCACCTGGTCCGGCCTCTTCTTATGCTTTTCATCCATCTCTTTGTCCACAGATGGAGGACATTTAGGATATTTCCACAAGGACACCATCGATCCCTCAAAAACCCCTTTCACCCATCCTCCCTAACCAATTTGCCAGCAGTAAAACTAATATTGTCGTTAATCAGATGCAATTAAGCCTGCAAGTTAAGATCTCCTCCCAGTTAAAACTCATTAGACCTATAATGTCATTAGGGGAGTCTTGAGTAACCACTGCTTGCATCGGCAGCCCACTTGTCACCAACAACAGTGCAAATCAGTAGCAATGGCCCACGTGAACATTTAGTTACAAGGTAGCAGAAGAAAGAGGATGTTCAGGTTTGAAATGCTTCTCATCCTCTACAGTAACTTTGTGTGAAGAAACGCAAACTACAGAAAGAGAAATTAACAATTCTACATTTGTGAAAATAATTTATGATGGAAATGTTGTCTATAACAGCAGCCAGGAGGATGTTTTTCTTTTATCTTGAAGAGAAAGTATTTATACAAAAAAAAAAAAAAAGAGTCAAAGACACTCTATTGGTAGTAACATGAGAGAATAACCACGGCTTTTTGCCCCAGTTCAATACCTATCACAGATAAAATAAGAATTAAATGCTGTGATCTTTGTGTATATCCTTATCAATGTACGTTAAACAGAATTTGGTTTAAATTTGTTACATATCAAATATGAACAAAAAAGTCTGGAGTGTCCTAAAATCTCAGACACATGCACAAAATCATTAAGCTGCTTTTATAAACTGGTGTCAATGCCAGTGATTATCACAACAGTTCAACTGACAATTTCATGTTCAGTAAATAGTCATTTAAGTATTTTGAAGTCTATAAATTATCATTATAAATTATGATTCAGCACTGACACATGACATAGGCCTACAGATACGGCCAAGTAGGGGTGCAATTTTTGAAGTTTAATTAACCAGTGGTGAATCTTAAAGAAGCCCATTTTAAAGAACACAATGGTCAGTTAAAGTCTTTTACAGCATAGCTGTTAATAAGAATAAAATGTTGCAAGTTAATTAAGAAGATTTGGGGAGAATATTCATTACTTGGTAGTTAATAAATCAAAATTCAATAAAGCAGTGGTTACGCTGTGACTCTCGCTTTCTGTCTGGAAACACTGACCATGCATTTTAATTACGTTATATGTTTTGGTCTCTATAAATGTGTAGAAATCAGTATCATAAACTACCAGTCAAAGGTTTGAACACATCTTCCCATTCAACTTAATATGAAAGTACATCCAAACTTGTGTGTGTGTGTATATATATATATATATATATATATACTGTATGTACATATATTGAATGAACCCAGAGAGCAAAACTGTTGAGGGTATATTGAATTTGTGGGTCTCTCTGTCATGCTCAGTTCGTTATTGATTCCTGTGCCCACTGCTGAAGAATTTCTGAAGCTTTGAGACAGCGCTACCTTGTAGTTAATTTGCTAAAGGCACACAGACGTTGGTTGATAGAAATTCATACACTGCCTTTGAAAGTTCTCACGGTACATTATTTTCTCTGGGCATTTAAAGAGATATTAAACCATATCATTATGTAACTCTGCAAACTGTAAACAACCTGAGCAGGAATCTGTTTTAATGTACAGTATGTTGGTGATAACGCCAGAGTGGCTGCATGGTGAAAAGGGCATTCATCAATACCAGGGTTTCAGTTCTGTGGGTAGGGCCTGCAAAATGTCTGTGTGACACCAATCAGCAGTAATTACCATAGGGATTTGAGTTTTCCTCCTGCCTCTAATTGGCCTTTGCTGTCAATCAACAAGTGATTTCTGTTCACAATTGAACTAAAGGGAATGATAGAAGCAGCGATGGCAGGATAATTGAAAATAATTGGGCAAATTGTGGATTTGAGAAGTTGGCTTCATCAGCACTGCGGGGGTGGAATATGAGCATGTGGAGAGACAAGAGGTGAACTGAGGAAAACCCAGATCTTAATGATAATGAACAAAACATTTGCCTCCGTTTTGCCTCCACCCTCGAGGATAGATCTGCTTATCTGAATAATCAACCCATACATGTTTCCATGTCACATGCATAGTAGGAAATGGAGCATCTTTGATCTCAGCATCCTGAGCTTGAGCAGTTTTTCCCCACCCTGAGCACTTGCATCCTAGCCCTGGTTTGAAAAGCCCCTTAAGCTCAGAGGAAGTGAATCTGTGTGGTGTTGGAGTGTGTTGGAGTTTATGTGTATAATTAAATGTGTGAATTCACCATTGGCCATGTGTGAGCCTGACAATGGGGAAAGACAAAGTAGGTGCCCATACATGAAATGTTTTTTTATAGGTCTGTTTAATTTTGCAGCCCTGAAAGTGTCACATTTCTATGGCTGATGTGTGCACTTTATACACACACTTTATTTGGGCTTCACATTTTGTGTGTGTGTGTAGCAGCAGAAGTCAACCCGAGTGTACAACATTTTCTTCCATGGGTGGATTTGTGTTTCTGATAGAGTAGCAATACTGACAAGCGACGGGGACCAAAGGCAGCCCCTCAGTTCCAGTTGTTTGTCATTTCTTCCTTTTCTTCCTCCTACTTTCCCCATCCTCAAGAGCTGCTTACCTTCCACAGCTTAAAAAAAAGACAAAAAACATCTCGCCTACAATTTACATTTCCATATGCTGCCAGTGGCGCCAGGGAGAGTGGATAATTAGGTTGAAAGTGGTGACGGTGAAAGCAGGAGAGAAAGGGATACAGAAAAAAAAAAAAAAAAAAACAAGCCATTACAGGATGGTTTTCTTTTTTCCTCTTCACTCGTCATTTTGCCATGCTGCTCTTAACCACTTGTGTAGCTGTAAAGATTTACTTTGGCCTTCAATTCTCTCTCACTCCTGTAGAATTACTTGCCTCCCTCAGAGCCTCGCTCCTGCCCTGCTTCTGCCTCATCCATATTCATCCTGCATCTCTCTCTCTCTCTCTCTCTCTCTCTCTCCCTCCCTCTATCTCACTGTGTCACCCACAGCATGGCGTTAATACACCAATTAGTACTAAGAGCAGATAATGGACTATGTCATATTGCAAAAGGGAAAGAGAGACACAGAGACAGTGTGAAAAAGAGAAAAAGATTGAGAGGATGAGTGAGAAAGGGGAGAGCGAGGGGAGACAGATAGTGAAAAAGAGAGAGAGAGACTAGTGGTGGAGGTGTCTTTATGGATGTGGTCTCTGAAAATGTTGAAATGCTGCATTTGCTGTGAACATCCATCTAATGGGAAAAGCGTCCCTGCGGTCATAGGGTTGCTATATAAAAGCTGAGGTGTTACACCAACGCTTTGCTGGCTCCAAATACTGATGTCTGTTTGTCTTTGTTGGACTCTCAAACCCTTTTCATGAGCTTCCTCCCCTTTCACTACTGGAAATGCCATAGAGTTTCCTTTCCTGCCAGTGAGCTCACGCCTACAGGTCCTCTTCTCCACGAGCATGCATGAAAGACCACAAATGGCTATTCTGTAGTAGTATGGCATTATGTTTATATTTTCCATACACATATCATATATAGGATATAGTTGTTGTTTTTTTTATAATGATTTGTCCACATTTGAACAACAGACATGATGAAAACAAATGCCAAGTATTTTGTCACTTAATGTGTTCGACTACACAAATGCCTAATAGTGAGTTTGAAACTGGTTATTAATAGTTATGAAACTGATGCATTGCACCTTTTGATATATATCTGATTAGTTCTTAATTCATTGTACTTCAACGCTAATTTTAAACAGTGATTGATTTGTATGTCTCATTGGAGACTTGTAACATGAAAAGTGTGATTTTTCTGTTTTGTGGAAACGGAGATAAATTGTCAATCACTGCAAACCAAGAAGTTGTATAACTGTGAAAACAGGACCTATTTGCAAATAGGGCAAGGTGTTATATAAATAATGGTTCTGCATAAACATGAGCTCTGGCTAGAGAAAAAAAAATTGTATTAATCAAACATGAGCAAGAACAAATTAAAATATGCCAGCTGCATGAGCCCATTTTCTGCACCTTTAGAAGAAAATGTTCAGGCAAACAGGACCATTGAGGCTTTGTTGATAAAGTCTGTCTTATCATGCAAGACATCGCTCTATTGAGAATATAAATGCAGCATGGAACACAAGTGAACAAAAAGAATGATTATTAACAATGACTGAAATTTTCACAGTCACGGTCGAGGCGGGATAAATTTGTTCAGTGCTAGAACGTCCCCACACACCAGTACAAAACCACTACAGTGCTACACAGTGGCAGACTCTTATCTAGGCTTTTTTTTATTGTTCCCATCCTGTCTATTTTAACCACTGCATTTATCAACACGTATCTGAATCATATTGTCTGGTCAAATGTGGCGACATAGTTATGTTGTGCTGTTTAAGAATTGAAGTCTATTTTGCGTTATCGGTGTCTGATCCAAAAATCAGTTTCATGTGTGTTTCTGAGAGACATGTTCTGAGTTGAAAGCCTCTTCAAACAATACAGCCGTTCTAAATTATCAGCTGTAGTGCAGTTTAATGTTATTGTTAACTTTAACTTTGAATGGACAGCACATAGACCCACCTGTTTTGACCACTATGCAGTCACCAGCTTGGACAAACAGCAGGCAGATAATGATATTTGAGGACAGTAAATAAAAGATGTAAGTTCAGTGCGAAAGCGCAATGGGAAATCCATATATCTGAAAATATCTTAACAAATACGGTCTTATCCTTTAGTTACAAGTACTATTTGTAGGCACACAAAGGATTTCAGACAAGGTATCATTGCAACCTTCAAACATAATAATATCCAGCTTTGATTAACCAAGTAAGGGACTTCTAAAAATCTTTATATTATCTATATATTTCTCTTTCATACCATTAGACTTTCTAAGATTACATTATTTATGAGTAGAGAGTGCTCAACCAGGGAGAGCTGCTGCATTTGTAACAAAGGACCACTGCTTGTTTTCAGTAGGCCAATCAGCACTTAATCATGTGTAGTCACTATTGTTGTTGCTAAGAGACCATGATGTGACGAACAACTGCTCAGACTGTGCAAAGCATGACTTGATGCTGTAAATCTGTCCACATTTGGCTCTTAGTGATAAATTCTGTACAATAGGTGATGAGGTTTGCCTACGGTCTCTTCTTATCACGCAGAGCACTGTGAAAAAAGTCCTGATAGAGTGTGTGATTGTCATGGTGCACATGGTCGCTGTTTATTGGTGCAGTGAGTCAGGTGGGCTTTGAAGGTCGTGGGTTTGAGAACAGCATAACAAAGTAGGTACTGTACTGTGTGACAGAAGGCAAGTGGCAACAGGCTGTAGAGACCATTCTGTAATATTAGCTGCCATAAAAAAGGGGGCATTTTCAGATGAGAGAGAAAAACTGCATCATGCCCTTAGCACTGGTGCAATGATGGCATGTAATATGGAAGTTAAGTATTTTCATCTGGCAGTGTAGCCTACCAACTGTGTGTTCAGCTGGAGACTAAAAACTGTCCGGCATTAATTCAGAACTATAACTGTAGTACTACTGGCACAAACAAATCAATATTATATATACTGCATTCAAATATTTTATAGTAAATGAACGAATGAATTAGTCATCTCTTCTTTCAACAGTTACAGAGAGGAATTGCAGTATATCTGTTATGGGTAAAATGTTGCTTTAAAACATTTTTCCATAGTATTCATGAATATTTCTGTATATGTGTGCACTGTATGTACAATGCTTTATATATATGTATGTAGCCAATATAATTAACCTACTATTTTTACTTGTGTGTGATACAGTGTAATATATTGTCATTAAATTGTATAGTACTTCCTGGTGCTTCACTTTTCTGTGCTGTAATAATGAAATACACAGTAGCTGGTATATGTAGGTTTAAGCATTATACTGACATGTTTATGTGGTACAGCAGAAATACAGGGTATGCAGTATGTATATATAGGACAGTTTATCATATGACGTGGTATAGGATATGGCATATACTCTTCTTATGTATAATGTTTATGTAAACCCTTCTGATATGTCTGACAACTGGCTAGATAAATAAAACAAGCAGCAAATTACTAACAAATGCTATAAGTGAGAAATAGATTTTTTTCTGTGACTTCGCACAGTGCAACAGCACCAACATGCAGTACCACTTTTAACATAGAATAAGAATAAAGCAGCTTCAGGACAGATTTCTATTTATATCTCCTGGAGAAAACTTTATGTGAGAAACCTGACTACTCAGTACACTGCATGCTGGTACAGTAGCTCAGCAGGCTGAGGAGTAATACATGTGCTGTACTTCCAATCTTAGAGCGTTCCAAGCTCAGCTCCAAACTGTTACTGTGCGGTATCCCCTGCACTCTCTTCTCATAGATCATCCCTATGTGTAGTACAGAGGCTAAATCATGTTCCAGTAAAGGGTTTCAACTTGCTCATAGCTTTGTATTCTGCAGATTATTTCCTTTTTTTCACCTGTGAACATCCTGAAGAGCCCCTGAATTGCCAGTGTGTGACACTCTT
>NW_018127985.1:1574086-1600935 GCF_001952655.1 Monopterus albus | reverse complement strand
CTTCTCAGTGGAAGAACCAGAAAAACAATCTTTTTAAAAAATGTTCTGCGCCTGTGCACTGAGGCAGCGAACTGCTAGATTCTAAGGATTTTGTCCCTCCTGAGAATCAGTGACTTTGACTGTAGATGGATGTTATTTGTAGTGTGGTAAAACTAATTTAAAAATTAGAAATATAATACTGACATGCATTAACATTTAGAACTGTGCGCTTACAGTAAGCAGAGAATCTACAAGTCATCAGTGAAAGACCCCTTTAAAGTTAATGCAGTGGAGGTACCCGTCCTTGTTGCATTGGAGCCTATAGAAGTCACATCTATTATAAATTACTTGATATAGAAGCATCATGTCACAAAAGCTGGGAGATAACAGAGGTTGCAGTTAACCTGTGAATCAAGTATTCAATTTCACTTCTTACACTTCTGAAGAATTACACCAGTGAAATTAAACTACTCACTTTAATTTTGATCATGATTAATTATGTACCTGAGGTTTCCTGGAGGAACACAGGTGGATTATTAAGGTGAAAACAAACTAACCAGCAAGTACTAGTACTAGTCAGTAGAAGCAGTTAAACCGGTATGTGGGCCGAAGTGGCACATCAGGGCTGGTTATCAAACTATCCTGAAACTGTCATCGGACTACTAAACTCTATGTGAAAGGCAGTGATGAATGCGCTATGTTGCAACAGGACTGATGCAGAACTGCAGTGGCTGAAAATACCGCGTGAATAGTTTTGATGAGGGTGCGCTGTCTGACGACGAACAGGGAAACTATAGACTAGCGAGTCGCGCGGTGCGTCAGGACGCACAAGATAACCGCAGATGGCCTGTTCAGACTATACTAATTCAAATATGCGATGTCAACTCGCAGAGCTTTTTTTGAGAGCGCAGGAGTCAAAGACAGTCTACAGTCTGAAAAGAGAGACGTCCTGTGAACAGATAGACATCAGACATCCAGGAGTCTGATCTTCCTTACACAGACGTTTTGCGACGGTGGCACATTTGCTCACCTTGTTCACATCTAACCAGCGTCAGACGGACCACAAGATTACAACTTCGGCTTTTGTTAATATTTCACCACAGTTTCACATTTCCGTCGCCGCTTGATGTTGTAGAAACTCGCTTGTTATCACTGTGTTTAAGAAGGACAATGGTGTCGTCGATGTTATTTATTTTGATGCCCACACGGGCGCATTTTCGTGAGAATCAACTCTTTCCGTGAGGATTTTTCCGCACTGTCTTTTTCATAATTTTAATCGGCTGGATTTTCCCTCTCTCTCTCGTTTTTGTCGGTTTGTCTTTTAGATTGCAGGCTATTAATTTTTAATTCTCATGCATCTGCACGACGACGGGACCAGAGAGGAGAAAACGAGTGATAACCAGAGGGGCAGAGAAGGAGAAGGCGCAAAGCGAGGAGGGAAGCAAGAATGAATGAGACACACTGAGCAATCAAGGAGAAGGAGATTGGAAGAATCAAGGTAGGGGCGAAGCACCGTTTCCATGTTATATGCTCTTAACACATGTTTCAGTGGGAAAAAACGGCATGTAATGTGCACCACCCAGGCTTCCAATGAGGTGTTCAGGCCGGTAAGCCGATTTATTTATTGACATTTTAGGCTTTGACAGATATGGAGTTCATGTTTACTGTGCGTCAGCAGCAGTGGCTTCATATTAAAATGCGTGCTAGATGCTCTAAATTAGTTGAATCTGATAGTAGGACTCCTGTTTGTGGGCCTATGCGTTGCACCGTGGCCTGTACACTAATAGATTTGGGCTATTTTAATTAGTATGTACAGTCTGGGTGCAGGGTATGTGACAGTTTGTTGCCCTATAAAGTGGTGGAGGATTTTCAATTCAGCAAGTGTAGGCAAGTAACACGGGAAAACTGAGACAGATTATGATGTTGATCGCCAGCATTGAGTGAGTGATGAACAAATTCTTCCTTGGAAGAATTGCTTAGTGTCATCCTTGCCAAAAAAGTATGTAATGGAAATAATCCTGAGCCGTTGGCTATATGGGCGGTTTTGGCACACATCACTCTAACAGTACTTTCTTTTTATAATTTTCTCTCCCTCCAAGAGTGAAAAGAAACCAGCTCTTTGACTATTAGAAGAATAAATGCATCAGAGTCAAGTGTACAGCTTCAAAGTGACCCACTCTGTCCAATCCCTCATGTCCCAGACTGCACCATGAATCCTCTACCCTCTTCAAATCATTACCAAATGGTTAGCTTCTCTCAGAGGGATCTGGGGAAGCCTCAGGAGTCCTAGTGGACTGTTCCTAGGTGTTCCCAACAAAACGAGATATAGTTTAATTTGCCTTTAAATGTAGCTTATATGAAATCCCAGTGAGAGAATGCATATGAACTCCCACTGTGAATAAAGGTGTCTCTTTACTACAGCATAAAATCACAGCAGAAAAGCTCTCTCCATATATCCAAATTTAATCAGATGTTTAGTTTCACAGCATGCAAACGGAGGCGCTGTTATATTACTCCAATGCTGAGCTAATTCCCAATTTAATAATAAAATATCTAATAAAAAGGCCTGAACTGCCTACACTGTAGTTATTGTTAAAGAAATTAGACCTTTTGTCTTTGTGTGTTATTTTGATAAAATTGAACCTGAGGATGAAGCAAGACCCTGGAAACAGTTATTTTCTGCTAGTAAGCCTTTTCCCCATTTTACCGGGGTGCACTGTGTTTGTCCTGCCAATTCTTGGGAAAAAATTGGCATATCTGCTATTCTGAAGGGGCTGAATGAAATTCAAATTCTTCAGGTGGTAAAACAGCAATATTGCAACTGTCTGATTGCGTTATCTGGGCATTCAAGAAGCCAGACTTGGAACTGGTTTACTGCCAAACACTCTCCCCGGGAAGACAGAAGGATTTATTTCCCCCTTGTCTGTGTGTCACATCACCATCAGAAAAATTATTCTCAGCTTTCAACGAGTGAATAATAGTCATACATTAGTATGGCATTAATGATCATCAGACTTTTAATAAGTCACTAATCATAATTAGATTTATTTCAGTGTGACTTCAGCGTTTTGGGAGGCGCTGCAATGCTGTGGCCAGGATTTGACAAGCATATTATTTTTTTTGAAGGTACTAGTTGTGATGGAAATAGACTACTGTAAAATGAAGTTGCCTTTGGACAGAATAATAAAATTATTCAGATTGAATAAATGCATTTACTTTAAAAATAATGTGTCCTGGGTGCATGCGTGCTCACAATAAGATAGGCTCACACTTTTAAGCAGTGAACATAATGCGTATATATGTATGTATGTATGTATGAACTCAGTCATAAATGAGAATAAGAGTGCTTGTGATTACTGTCATGTTTCCTGTGTATTGTTGTTACTCTCTCCTTTGTATTGTATGCATGTACCCCCTGCAGCTACATATTTAAAAAGGCTGACTGAATGAATATGTTCATAACAAATTAACTGAAATTAGAGCACTGATATGAATTTCAGAAAGTGACCTGAGATGTTTTACATCCACAGCTAAAAGCTGGTTTAGCAGATAATGTGAGAATAACATTCACCAGATTTTTAAAGAGGCTGAAAGCCTTTGGTGTCATGTTAACATTTAATAGTGTTTTCACTTTTCCAGGCTTTTGTAGCAAGGTACACATTTTGAAAGCTACATGCCAGTAAAGGATTGTTAAGCTTTGTAAGGAGATTTGTTTTTAACCTAAGGATGCTAACTCCTTCCCACGTTGAATCGTGTGAAATGAAAATGAATGTGGCTTTTAGTAGCAGCCCACCATTCTACAGTTGCAGTGGGCTTTGGAGTGACAAATAACATCATTGGAAAGAAAACCAGACTGTATAGTACAGCAGCAAGATTTCACCAAATCCACGATTATGTTTTTATTTTGACATTAAGATCGTCTTCAGTTCGTTATTTTGTTCCTCCTCTCAACAGCCTATTAAAGTATCGTTACTATTGTTAGTTTATATGTTTTAACGTATAAAATTTTCTTTTAAAAACATAAACACAAAACTATTATAGATAGCAATGAGGAGTTTGCTGTTCTATCTAATGTTAAAGCAGCCTGGTACAGTGGCACTGCAGTATATTCTGATGATAAACATAATCTCATTGTTGCCTTTTGATGATGAAAGGCTCCTAGATACAGTATGATATCTGATTAGAACTACAAGCCTTGCTAGCTAGTCTGCAGATCCCCTGTTCAGGGGCCCATTGAACATGGGAATTTATTTTGAATTTGATTTATCGTAATGCTAAAGATTATTTGCAATTTTAATTCATGGAAAACATGCAAAGTTGAATTGTAACTGGGTGCTAACTTTTGACCTTTTTTCTTTTCAAAATGTCATCTTGACATAGCACTCAAAATCACATTGATAAGTGAACTACTAGTTGTGACCTTTAGCACAACAATTTTGGAATAGCATTTGCCACCCCATCATTACATATTTACTGACATTTGCAAGAAAAAGGAATAAGCATTGATAGATGTTATTATAAAAATAGGTGGAAGATTTAAAATATTTGTTGTAGCTTCACTGCAGTGGGCGGAGGTTTTCAATGATGGATGTAGCAGGCCTGAGATGCATTTGTTATGTTTGATGTGTCTTATGTGGTGGTGCAGTGTACCTATGTACCCCTTGTGCATAAACAAAGGGTAATCTTTTACGCTCTTTTTTGGGGATGTTGAAATGCTGTATCGCTGTAGGACAGTTTTTCACTGGATCGACCTAGAACCTGTTCATTGTGTAGTGCCAGGGAGTCCTTACTTCTTCCCTTCACAGGTACTGTAGCACTGTTGAACTGGCAGTGGCAGCTCTGTGGCTGTCACCAGTCTGATAAGGCTTACCCTGACATGAAAGTCATTATTGTGGTTTGGTGTTTTACCGCTGCTGACAAAACACACTGGAAATGATTTTCAGCAGCTGTTGTTGGACTAATTGCAATCAAAAATACCCTATTATGCTTTTTAAGGTTATTCGTAGTGTGTGGGCTGTTTTCCCCTCAAATCCTAGATTACATTTTGGGAACATAAACATGCAATAATGGATCAGGAAGAGAAGGAAAAAGAGAAGAAAAGAGGGTAGAAGAGGCCGAAGAGCAGAGCATACAGTAGCAAAGGGGGAGAGGTGCATAATGGGTAACAAGCAGACATTCTTTGCTGTAGTGGTGAGGTGTAAAAGTGATGGGCAGTATGCGCCCATTTTGAAGCCCGTGGCCTTTGTGCTGTGGATATCCCTGCGAATGTAGCCTGTAACCACAGGGTCCCAGTCTCTGCTACATTTGGAGAAAGGCTGGAGGTGTGGGCTTTGAGAAGCCAATCTTGCAGGAGCCCTACCACACACTAATTCAGTTCAAATGCTGCCAGCTTTGAGCACGTGTAGGCGCCGGCATGGCGAAAATGAACAGGAGCAACAAGAGCACATGAACAGAAAAAATCAATGAGGACTCTTTTTCATAAATGGAATGGGTGTTAAATTAGCTGGATGGCCCATGTAGCAACACAATGGATTGAGTGCCTGGTGTATTTGGGTTGTGTCTATCGACTGAGACACGACTTGGTGTACAGCAGAGAAAAGACTCAGTGATGCTCAATCAATGTGACCAATCAGCCTCACCAGCAAATCATTTGGTTTTACACAGATTTGTCAGGGGGTAGGGGACTCTGAATTGGTGTTTAAAAGTGTGTCAGTGTAATTTCAACAACCAAATTGTAACCACAGTTTGTAATAGTCGGCTTTGATTGCCCCTTTGAGCCTGCCTGATTTTCCTATTCATGTTGTTAAAAGCAACTTCAAATACCAGCGATCAGCTCACTTTGTGTTTGTCAGTTTTCATTTCTTGACATGTATTTAATGGGCTGTCAAGGCTTTGTGCCATGACACAATTTTGAAGGCACTTGAGAATAATGATCACAAATCAGTATAATCTTGCCCTGCTGGTTGTCTGGCATTTCAGTTATGGCAACTCGCACCAAAGGTCTATGATGGCAGTAGTGCTCTTAACACTGAAATCGATTCTGATCCCTCTGCACCTATGGTGAACCACACATACTGTACTGTGCAGTAGTAGAGAGATACATGCTGATATATGACAACAGACATACAGCAGAAGAAGCAAACACATGTTCAAAGGCACCAGCAAACAATAACAACTTCATTTCCACTGGATCTTTTGACAAAAACTGAGGGCTAAATTAGAAAAAAAACACAGAAGAGTGGAAGGGAGAAACGTTAAATAAACAGCTCACACACAAAGAGAGAGCTGGAGAGAGGGTCCATCAGATCATCTCAGTTAAACCCGTGTCCTCAGGTAATTGGGAGTAGCTTTCCACCTCCAATCTGTCCATCTGAAAAAGGAGGAGGACACAGATGAAAGGAAACAGGGATCAATTGACCTAATAGCTTGCCCAATCAATCCTTATGTTTTTCTGATAGGTTGACTGAGTTTGCGGACAAGAGCGGTGGTTAAGCCCCTCTAATTGGCGAGTCCAGAACAGGCAGAGCGGGAGGCTGAGTGGTAATGAAAGAAGAAGTCATCACTCCCCCTCATACCTGGTGCTCTCACTCTGTCACTGTCAATACTGACACCTTTGTCCTCATTACCTTCATCTTAGTGCCATGTACAGACCCTTCATCTGTTGCTGCAGGGCTCCAATGTTCCTTCATTACACCTCGGTTTATACAATCTCTTCTCTCTTTCTGCTACTGACCCCTCACACTGAATGACTAATATGGGAGTTACTCAGTATCATCTTAGTTATCAACACATTTGATCAGGCAACAGAATTAGGAGGGACGTGTATATAAACAGGAGCTCTGTCTGTGTGTGTTTATGTCTGGCTGTCTCTGCCTTATAAACAGTGATGTTCACCTGAGACTCACCTGAGTCATTCCACGGAGGATGACTCTGGTGTGCTCATATTTATGTCAGCGGCACTCCCATTGGAGTATGCAGTGCTGGACCGGTGTGAGTTTGTCTTTGTGCGTCTCCGTGTTTGTGTGTGTGTGTGTGTGTTTGTGCTGTGAGAGGCAACACCAAGAAACAACACGGGACAAAAAGAAGCTGTTTGTTTGACTGTCTGCCAAGATGGGAGTTGGAGGGAAGCAGGTAGAGAAAGAGAGAGGGGAGCGAAGGGGCGAGGGATGCTTCTAGAGAGAGGTGTGAAAGGGTGCGTATATTCATAAACAGCTACAAAAACACCTAGAGCATTATACATACACTAGGCAGATGCCAGATGAGACAGAAAGGGAGGAGGTGCACAAGATGGAAAAAGTCCACAAACACCTAGAGCAAAGAAGTTCAGGAGAGAGTGAGAAAGGGAACGAGCGAGAGAGCGAGACCATGGATTAATTAATGATTATAATTATGCTGGGACTATGCATGTCTCACCTGAGACTGCCCTGTGCTGCTCTTCTGCACTCCTCCTGCCCTCTGCTCCTCTGCTAATATGGACACAAACCACAAGGAAATACTACCCACATTTGCAGTATCATAGATTCACCTCTCTGCCACTGGGCACAAAAGTGAATGAGCACAACATATTAACATTTTGCTGTTGCTGTTTTTAAATCAACCCACTGCTACATCTGTCTCATAATGTTAGTATCTATGTTCACTTGGTAAATGTGCTGCAGAGTACCATACCTAGCTGGAGGTACAAATGGGCTTGTGACCCAACAAACACTGGTTCAGATTTGGTTGGAGAAATCAAATTAAGAGTAGTGCTCTCATGAACTGGCATTTAGAGTGTTAGGACAAAACCGGTCCTTGCATGTTCTTTTATGAAGAATGGTCAAAGACAAATCTGTCTTTTGAGATATTTATTACAATCAATATTTAAGGCAAAATATTCTGGAAAAGCAATACAGAGCTCTGGATTCCGTCTCTTTCTGAAGCCCTATCACAGAGAAGTCAGTGCAAGCTGCTGATGATCTTGTCACCAGGCAGTTTTCCATCTGTAAAATTCTAAGAACACATCCTGACCTTTGAATGCCCTAAGCTCAGACAGTTTCAGAGAAGGCCCTCACTTCACTCACTTCCCGTCTACACCTGTCACTATGAGCGTTGCTAAGCCCTGGTTCCTGTTGTGGTTTCCTGTAGATTGCTTGCAGCCTTACACTGTCTAAGACAAATGAAATGGTTAACACAAAAGTAGATTATAAGGCATATGATACTAAAATAATCCTGTAAATATATTTGCTAATGCAGATTACAATATTGATCCTAGAATTTCATATGTTGATAAATGTTGATAATCTAAAGTCAAGCCAATCAGACCTTACACCCATACACTATTCTTGTGTAGACAGTTTAGTCATCTCATTCTGCCTGCGCACACTTCCTGTTGTTGTGAGTCTCACTCTGCACCCTCGCACAAGGATTTCATGAGCACAGGTCAAGTCTTTCCAAAGGTCAAACAGATTAAACAATTATTTGAACAGTTTTGCAAATCCATAACATAGCACTATATCATTTTATCAAGAATTTCCTTCAAGAGCAATTTCACAGTTTTCTACTTAAACCTACATTGATCAGTTTTGGAACAAGATGTCTCCATATTAAGTGACATGGTAAGTATGTTAGGAAATATTATAATTATTATAAGTAGTCACTCTTCTTTAGCTCTGTTTTCTTCACCAACTCCCGAGGGAAATATCTCTCTTTAGCTGGTATATGCTCCACAACATTCATTAGCTACTTATGGTACTTTTCCTATGTGTTCTTTGACAGGTAGCATACAGTGAGTTTATCAGAGTTTTTCACTCGAGCAGGTGCATGCTGTGGCCGTGCACGAGCTTGATTTGAGCAGGGAGACCGAACCGAACTGTAAAGTTGAATAAAATGCTGTATAGAGCTGAGTGGAACTAATAATTCTCTGTGGTTTCATCACTATAAGTGACACTTGTAGTCATGTAATTCACTGATAATGAAACCATTTACTGGAGGAGCTTTTTAAGAGTACATCCTTTATTGAGGAAATATTGTTCCTATTCCTAAGAGTCTTATGGATACTTGCAGCTGTTCCTACAGTACCCAGCATTCACTGCAAATGAGTAGCTCTTTTATCACAGGTTATGTAATGTAGGTATTTTTGTCCAAATGTCCCAGAATAGAACTATCAGACACCTTGTCTATGGAGCTACAGTATGTGACCACCAAGGCAGCAGAATGATTTACTGATTTGTTAGATTATGGGGATACCTTGAATCTCTGGTGGAGCTGGGACTACTGAGTACTGTATAAGGTAAATAACATGGTTCAAGCCAAACCACAGCCACACTCTGCTGAGACAGACAGAGCTCTGGAGACAGGCAGCACAGGGAATTTTCATATTTTGTCATGTTTTCCAGATGAGCTGCACAACAGCAACTAGTACTCAGGTGTAGATTTAACAGTATCACTGTGGAGTAGGGTGCTCCTAAAAATGGTCAGAGCAGCTTGGTAAACCTTCTGTGGTTATTTTAATTTGTTTTTATATTGTTTGTTTAAAAAAATGATAGCGCAGGGCAATTTTTAGCAGTTAAACACCTCACTACTTTCATTTTAAATAAAGGCCAAATATTTTATTTATAACATTAAACAGTGGGCTCATGAACAGCTACACGATGGCAGGTGAAATATATATTTCTAATAAAATACACGGCTTGTCTGTCAGGATTCATTCATTCATTAATGACTACAGTCACATAACCTGTATTCCCGTCCGGCAGTGCTATTAGAGTATGAACATGAACCATACATCTGACCACAAAAACACTTGCCAGACCACAACTTAACCTCTGGTCACCTCACAACTCCAGGATAACACAAAAAAGCACACACACATCTGCTCTGCAGCCATAGACATGAGGCATTTGGAGAGTAAAATGAGAAAAGATTTAACTGAGTCTTTGATCTTTATAGAATTATCACATGCCTTCTTGGCACCCTGGTTATTGTTTTATGGATTAATCATTTTCATTTCACAAATTGTGGATTCCACATAGCAAATCTGTGTGTTTGACATATATATGCAGCTGGTCCAAGATAAGTTTAATGTGTTCTTGTCCTCCAATTGGCTCTAGACGTCGATGCAACTTGATTTATTTGAAAGATTGGTTTTATTGATTTACTGAACTAATGTGGTGCCAGTTTAATCAGTGTGCTATGGAACTATGCAGAATTTGACATCTCTGTGAACTCTATTGAATTGAGTGTACAATATTGATCTGGTTATCCATAGTATTTATTCAGCTATTTGTCTAGCTGATTAATTCAGTGTGTATGAAATAAAGTGTGTATGTGTTTATGAGACTGTGTGAGTATTTATGCTTGTGTGTCTCCACTGCACTTCTCTGTATATTTGTGTAATTGGTAAATGCATCTGTTATGGTCTGAATGTTTCACCTATTTGTTGGAATAGCATTGTGCACATACAAACTGTATGTTACAAAATGATAAATCACACAGAGGCTCAGCATTAATTCACATGTGAGCATAGACACACACACACACACACACACACACACACACACACACCGCACACAGCAGTAGCGCATATGCATGTATGAGCTGAGCATCGTGCTTGGATGCGTACAGTGTGAGAGGTGCCACTGTGCAACGGTAGCATGTGCTGTAATTGCAGACCAAACATTGTAGAACCAGAGCCGTGTTTAACACCGACGTAGTGATTGAGCAGTATCTGTCAAAGAGGACTAGAGGAGGGAGAGTAGTTCTCTAATTAGAGCTAACTCAGGATGGATATGGATGCTTTCTGACAGCTGTCTCATCTGATTCAGCTGCCTGTGGAAAAAGAACATTTGTTTGGATGTTTGTTTGGGCTCATTATGAATAAAATCAGAAGCATCACACATCTCTTTCCTCCTAATCCATGTGTAATGGAGGCCCCCTATGTTAATATTACACAGAAGAAAATCTCAGCTGTCAGTTGGTTGCCCACATTCAAAGAGCCAGTTCTATTCAAAAAACACTGCAGTGCTTGTTGTAATCCTGCAAGGCTACTTGAATACACAAGTGTAAAAACAACAGATTGGCTTAGAGATCATCAACAAAGAAAATGATTAATTTCTGAGGCTTGGCATGTAAGTCTACAATAGCATCCTAACACTTTATGCTATTGTATGAACTACAAAAGATCCTGACATCTAATATAGATGCAAGGGGGAGAATCCAGTGAGAGCAGTAGTAGCTTGTTACTTGAAGGTAACATCAGCTATGTAATAACATACAGTAGAAATTAAAATTCATCATGCATGTGTTTATTTAATCATACAACTGGACCACAGTGCAGGTCATAATTTTCATACAAGTTCAAACAAATGCATACAGCAGCAGTATTCTACTGGCATTTCTGCTGTGCATTACATTAGTATGTAGTTAATAAGATGAATGACAATAAACATATGTAGGAATGGTCTTACAGGCAGAGAGGGTGGGGGCTGCTTCATTTTGTAAGAAATGTCTCTGGATGTAATTCATTATGTTTTGTATTGTCTGTGGCTTTTAAGATGAACTATGTAGCTTGTAAGAAAGTATTCTGTTTATTGGATGTCTTAGTCTGAAATTCAAGAGCACACCCAAACCAAACACCCCTTCCTCTTCCAGTCATATTTTAACTACCTAAGAGAGACACACTTCCACTTTTCGTATATAGGTTAGAGCCACGTTGAGTTACTCATTGTTCACTCATTTGTTTTGTTTCTCCATTGGACGACGAGCTGCTTTCTTCTCCATCGAGGGACCCACTCAACTTCAATATACATGAAGGTAATGCTACTGACCCTGCTCCACCACCCGTGGCATTCCAACAGGTTGCAAAGTGTCCTGTGTCCAGTGGACTGCAGCAGCCTTCATCACTTCCTTGGCTCTTTTCCAATTGCTGTTCTCATTGTTCGTGGCAACAGGATTCATCCCGGCCCCATTGTTCTCCTTCACTAAGGGACCAATGCTCACACTCTCCTTTGCAAGGCTCTTCATCGGCTACCTGGTCCAGGCATGCCCACTCATGTCCACTGAGCAGGGAGTCGAGATGCTCCACCACTCTTCCCGCTCCTCTGCTTCCATCCACCATCACTGTCCACCGAACCGCAGGTTCAACTCTGGCCATCAATTTACGTTGCTCTGACACAAGTAGACTGCTCCGGTAATTCTGCTTTCTCCGGAAACAATAGCCATTTGTCCTGTACGTTCACACACTTCCACCATCGGGGCTCTGAACCTAATCTCCAACTAGACTGTCATGAGTCTTCAGAGAGAGCTAAAGGTGCTTCATATTACATTCCGCAGGTCTTTTAACAAAGCTACTCAGCTCCATTTGAAATCACAATTTGTGGGGTCACCAGTGAGAGAGTAAAGTCATCCTTGTCCATTCCAGCAACATGGAAGCCACTGACATTATCAACAAATTCAAAACAACTCTTGGGCACCGGGCTGCCTGCTTCATCTTACGTTTTCACTGGTACTGAGATGCAACATGTCCCTCCATATCTCCGTTTATACAGTATTGCACCAGTTCACCATTCATGTTGTGTACAGTCCTGGTTTCTCTAATGAGATCGCCAACTCTCCAGAGATTCAGAACATTAGCTCCATACACACAGAGCAACTCCCAATGCTTACTCCATTTTCATCTTCAGTGCTGCTGATATAAACCCAGACCCATCTCATCTCATCCATCTAACACAGGATGCTATTCTCAACATCGCCCCAGAATCCACCTTTTCTACTAGCCAGCATGGAATGCCCTCTGTCCTTTCTACTGTTGCCTTGACATCAAGTCTGCGAAGCCACAGTCATTAGCAGCTTCATTACCTCCGCATTCCACTACCTCTTAACTGCAATGTTCTTCTACTGCAATGTTCTTTCTCACCTTCGATGTAGCAAATTCACAACACAATTAGCTCGTTTTGATCCATAGAAGCACTCAAGCATTGCCGATTTCCAGATAATTTACAACTCAGTTGTCGCTCTCATTCTTATAGGAAGTAACCAGCCAACTAGGCAACCAGGAGTCTATCCTCATTCAAGATGAACCCAGTCCATACAAACTGCTCATTCATCATCTACAACTCCACCTACATCACAATGTGTCCCCAGACAAGTTGCTATCAGGTTCTGGTTCCTCCAACTCTTCAGAATTATATTATCTCCCTCTGGTACCTCACCCAATCTTTACTGCGGCCACTCATTCCAAATCAGAGTAGCCACAGCAGCCTATAGCAAAGGTGATCCGGATCACTACATCAAGACCATGGGTTGTTGGTCTTCCCAGGCCTTCTGATTATACAGCAGATCTACTCCGCAGGACATGGAACACATTCAGTCAGCTCTCATCTTCTAGAGGGTTTTGGGGGTCTGCCAGTGCCTAAGACTGGCATGGATCTCAGAAGCCTTCCCCCAAACCACAATAAAGTCTACACATAAGCAAACAGTAACCTTCAGCATGCAGCACTGTCACAGAATGTCTTTCATACTACAGTACTACTCTACACTCAGAGAGGTTACATGCAGGGCAGTAACTTAGGTATAACCAGATTAGGGCAGTACTGAAATTACTGCAGCTGTCATGTTTACAGGATTACTATTAGAGTTAAATTAAAGCCATAATTGAAGAAACAATAACTGAAATTGTCCGACACCAAAATCAATCTTTTGCTGTATTAATTTTGCTGGCATACGCCTCCATTCTGATTGCTTTTGATGCTTTATTCTGTGCAAAGCAGTGTTTCTGCACAAACATCAGTAGCTGTGGAAAACAAAACAAAAAAAAAAAAACACATTTTTTTGGGCGACAGCAAGTTGGCTTTCATGTTACAACTCTGCAAGTGACAGAGCCTGTGTTACAGGGCTCTGTAAATTCATCATCACAACAAAACATAGACACAAAGTCCTTTGCTTGTGGTGCTAAAAAATATTTTGCTCAGCTGCTTCGCATCACACAAATCATGTAAACATCAGCTACTGGGCAAATCGAGTCACTGCAAACCATAATCATAGAATTGCCTTGAGGTGGTTATTCACAGTGAACAGGTTTTAGTGTGTTTCTCCCAGATCTACTACATTTGGTCTCTGTCAAGCTGCTAGACTAGAGCATTTAACTTCCTGTTTTCATAAAGCTGGTTGTTTTTTTCACTGTACTAACAGTCTGAAAGTATCTACAGTATCCTCGTTTTTGTACTCTTACTGTTACCCATTTAACATTTTGTTCTGCCCTCACAGACTCTATTTGTTGACTAGATTATTATGATGTTTCAACCCACATACATACCTGTTTGCTCAGCCATCATTTGCCCTTTACAGACCTAAATGTCTATGTGCTCACCGATTCTACTAATATGTGCCTGTTCACACTCTCTTGCCCCTGCACACCTGTGTGGACTCCCCTTCCTCTGTGAGTGTAGTAATGTTTGCCCTACACTCACCTTCTCTCCTGCTCATGTGCCCTCCTCGCTCGCTTTCCGATGCTGGAAGATATGGATGGAAATACAAATAACCCATGATGAACCCAGATATTGAGCTGTTTTAAAGCTAGAGGGTTTAGACAATATGCCTTCCTTTCTCCAACGTGCTGGAGAGGGAGAGGCCATGGTTTCTCACTACATCGGGGTTATATGGGATTTATGACCCTCGTCGCTAGCAGCTATCTCTTCCTCCACTGGCACTTCCCCTACTGGCTAGAATTAACAGGCAAGGAAAACAAACAAATTACAAGGAAACAAACACAACAACTAATAAGCATGTAGTGACATAGAGAGAATGTTTTCAGCAGCACACAAACACAGAGAGAAGAAAGACAGGGCAGGTTATAATCTTCTCTCCCTCTCCAGTCTTCTTTTTCGGCATTTCCCTCTAATTTCCTTCTGCCCCGCTGTCGCCTCCACCCTCTGTGCCTTGCCGGTGGGGCTCTTCGTGGAGATCATCTCTGAGCATGGGCAGTGTGAGACAGATGGGCGGATGATGGATCTGACATGATAGACAGCGGGGTGATGGATGACTGGCTGGCTGATAGGGGATTAATGCAGTGCTGAGGCCACTGCAGCACAGCGGATGGCTTAGTGATAGACAGATAAAACTGACGAGCAGATAAACAAGAAATCCACGCCCTCTTGATGGACAGAAAATCAAAGTGAGGGAAAAGAGCCACAGAGGGAGAGGTGAACCTGTTTATATTGCCATCGTAGGGTGTAGAGCTTTCATGTATGTAAGTGGGCACAAAATAAGATGAGGTAGCGGGCTGAGAAGAGCTAAGGAGTAGCATAATGTTGGGCTTGGTTCTGGATATATTGAACAAGAGTGGGAGTTTTGGTGATATGGCATGGCGGGTGACAACAAGGGCTGATGATATGCTAATTCGAGTGATAGCCAACACTTTGACTGCAGAGGAGAGATTGGGCAAAGCAGCAAATTGTGGGATGTGCTAGGATGATTGGGCAACAGAGCACGCTGGTTGGGGATTGAAGATAGGAGTGTTTGTTATTTCTGTTGGTATTTTAATACACTTCCCTCAGTGAAACAGATTAACCTTAACCTGCGTAATGTATGATAATAAAGCTTTTGGGTCTCTGGCGAGTTGGAAAGGTCTGTCATGATGAAAGGAAGGAGAAAACAGGGTGAGGGTAGTATAGGACAAGCCCAGAGAGAGTTCCTCTGAAAATAGGGAGCAAGCTGCCTATCCCTGCATTATTATTGAGTGCTAAGCTTTGTCTCTGTTCACCATTTCAGGGGACCCCAGGGGTTCTGGCATTGATCCGGTGTGCTCAGAATGCACTCCGGTGTCACCTATTTAAACACAGTGAGCTGCTAGCCAACAAAGACAAGTCTTTATTTATCAAGCCTCTGATTTTGGCTGCATGGATGACAACCTGATTAACACTTAAAGGAGCTCTTAAATTCTTTCCTGGAATTGATGGAGGCAATCTATACACAGAGAGGGAGATAACAGTCTTAGCCTGACAGAGTTATAGAGGATGAGCAGAGAGGTGAGGGGAGGGACTGTGTCATCCAGGGGGTTAATGAATGGGAGGGACAGACTGGATGTGAAATGTGTGACAGAGACAGTGAGAAGGGAGGAGAAACATAAAGTGTATGACTGGGAACAATGGGTGAGATCAAGAGCAAGCATGTGACTGAAAAGTGGAGGCAGAGAGCAGGAGACCAGATGAGAGCACAAGTGGTTTGGACAGTGAATGAATGTCAAATGAGTGGGTGAAAATACTGTGAACGAGTGGAATAAATGAACAAACTGCTAAACAAACAAGCGAGTGATGACTGTGTCTTCATGTGTGTCCAAGCAGATCACTGGGGCTTGGGTCCATGTGTACACGTGAGGGCACATGAATGAGTAAGGCATGATGGAAGAGACTAAGTGAGCAAGTAATGGGGGTTAGTGATGGGTGTGTTGACAGAAAGTGTCAGCTTTAACCACACTGACCCACAAATACATCCTGCATGCACAAGTGGCTAAATGTGAGTGCCAGCTTGGATGTGAACTGACTGTAAAATTGAATGTGAATTTCAAGTTGGATGTGAAATGAATGCAAATGGGGAAAAGTAGGTGGATGGTGTTTGCGCATCCACCTTTATGTGTCACTTTCCTGTGGTTTCTACATCATTTTAGATGAGCCCATGGAGATGAGCATCTCTCTAGTCTCTTTGTCACATAAATGTTGCTACAGCACCTCATTTTGTCTTCTGTGTAGTTGTAGCAAGAGGGATTGCTCTGTGGTGTTTTTTTTTAAGGCGGGTCTCCCATCCTTGTGTCACATCATTACCAGGGTACCAAAATTAAGGTATGTATTAGTTCAGATTAAACTCTAATAAATGATAATCCAAAGCTTCTTTGCACACTGTAACTGGAAACTATTTTGTCTCATGTAATAAATGAGTGTATTTACTCACAAAGGGAGACACTAAGTGATGCCAGTGCTTGATTAGAGAGGAACTGTTACTAGAGAGCAGCAAGATACTGTAATTTATTCTTGCTCCCTTTCCCTTGGGATGCCAATGGTCGATTCACTTTCAACGTCAAGAAGTGTGTGTATATGCTGATGTTTATATGTGTGTGTGACACTGATTGTCCAACACTTAAATCTTTTCCACTCTCACCCCATCTCTGACAGTAATGGCAGCAGCAAAACAATCAGTCATACGGTCTATGAAATGTCTATAGAATCAACATGGCATAAATACTCACACATTGTGTGCTGTCCCCCCTTCCTTCTACTTCCTTCTTCCTTCTTTTTCTGCTTGCCTGTCTCTCTCACCTTCTTTTATGGCATGCCTCTGTCTCCTGCCTGCTCCACCACCCTTGGCTGTAGCATCCCTTTCTGACCCTGTCTTAGTCTCCTTCAGGGCCTGTCTCCTGGTGATCAAGCTCCATTATTGATGCTGTATCGTGTTTCACCATCAGTTACTGCAATGGAACAATTGAGACAGATTTTCTTGACTGTCACAATAGCAGGGAGACTCAGCAGAGGTTGGAAATGGGATTAGCCCTAAATGGAATTTAATTTTCACTGTTGTTGTCTCCAAAGCCTGTCTACCACGCAGACACCATGACGCGCTTTGGCTGTACTTTTGCCATTGTGCCTTGTGTGCACGTCTGAGAGATTACTCCTGTGTTGCACAGTGGCAACCGTAGCATTTGTAATGTGATGCACATACTGTATGTAACAGTTTGTTCAACTGTGCTGCAGCTTTGTTCAGTTTTATTTGAGAAGGTCTTACACTGACATCTTACAGTCAAAACATTTGAGATGTCAGTGCCTCACGTCATAATACAAAAGGAGATAGAGATTGTTTTTTGCTGTTGATTGATGACAAATACACAGTATTAGCAAACAGATAAAAACTTTTACCTCATTTTTGTGAGTAAAAAAATCTAATGCTCCATGAGTCAGTCAAGTTACATTTACAGGTTCTGCTTAGGTGGAAGGAACATATGGTAACCAAGCATTGTTAGGGGAAATTGCATGATCTGACTGTCACACAAATTACATTATTGTTGTCTTTCTTGCGTGCACATTGCTCACACTTCAGGCAAATCTGCACATGTGGTAGTTTAGGACCCCAGTGGTGTTCACACACAAAGCTGGGTACATGTCTAACATATTACATGTTTAAAATATTAGAAAATGAATTGAAAAGTGAATCAACGTTTACGGGTTGACATCCAAAGACCCGTTGTGCTACAGATAAAACAAATGTGGTTGTGCATGTCTTTGTCAGGAATCTGGGGTGGGAGCTGGTTTGGATAAGGCTGCACTACTTTGAATCTGTCTCAAATGTATACAACAATAGATCTATACTGTATATATGATGTGTTTGTCCTTGGGTATTGACGGGGGCAAATGTGTGTGTACTGTATGTCAGTGACAGTTTTGTTAATGGCAAGCGTTGTTTCTGATGAATTCTGTTTGGTGTTTTTCTGACTTCCCTGGTCTTTTTTCCTCATGCTTAACACAAACATGATCAATACTTAATTAATGTCTAAGTAAAGAGGCTAAACATGTCACACTGGCCTTGGCACAGGCTGTCCTGCCCCAATGCTGACAGCTTCCAACCCAGCTGGGCTGAGTGAATTCAAGAGAGGAGACAAAGAGAAAGAAAGCGCAATAGAGCATGTGGACAAGAAATAAGTGCTCATTTATAATGAACACACTGAAATGCATTCAACTTAAAGAATCTACCTTTTACTGCTGTATTAATTTTACTAACTATTAGCTGAGAGATAATTATGTCTTGCTACATTGGTGACACCTCTTGTCAAGGAACTCTTGTGTGGTGAATGATGTGTGGCTTGAGTGCTGGGGTGTATTTAAAGTCAGGTATAAAGAGCAGTGATTATAGAATCGCTAGACAGGTCACAGGTGTGGGTGTTGGCTCAAAGGAGGGTGTGGGTGAGTGTTAGAGTTAGTGTGTGTGTGTGTGTTTGCATGCAAGTGACAAGGAGTGAAGTTCAAGAGGCAGAACGGTGATTTGTGAGTATTGCATCCCTGTAATCTGCTCAGATCAGATCAACCAGAGCCAAAAATGCAATACTGAGCCAAATACCGCACTATACCTTTGACTTCTCTTTTTTTACTCTCGCTCTCAGACTCTCTATGCCACCCTCTCGCTGCCTTTTTTCTTTTCACTGCAGTGGGCCCAGCTTTGCTGCAGAGGGAAAAATGGAGTAAAGATGGAGAGAGAGAAAGACAGAGTCAGGAAGATGGATGGTAAGAAATGGAGATAGAACTGAGAAAGACATTTAGAGAACAGAAGAGGAGACGGAAGGTGTACGGGACTGAACAGTAAACGATTACTCCTCTGCTTGTGTGTGCTCATGGTAGGGCCTGATACCAAATCAAACAGTGCTCTTTTTCTCTATTGACACACACAGTCACAAACAGACACACACACTGGCCACAAGCATTTGGGTTTGTTTTTGGCCAGTGCTGGGTGGTGCTTGGCAGAAGAAATTAAGCCTAACAACCATGGCATCTGTCTCAGCAGCAGGAGAGTCCCGCCTCCCCACCCACACATGACCTGCCCTGCTTTAATTCACTGAGCTGCCTGCTGCCAGCCTCAGGATGGGCCACTGCCTCTGCCACTGCCTGCCACCCCCCTCCATCCCGGCCTCTCTGCACTGCCAACCACTCTGTGCCCGCACCCATGTTGCCCCCCTCGAGCAACAACCAGGAGCCTAGTGATATGGCTGTTTCAAATATTCATAGCAGCCACGCTGCAACACAGAACTCTCTGCTCCCCTCCATTTTAAGAGGCAGTTCTCATGCTGTAGCTGCTGCTGGCCTGGCGTCTGTGTTTCGAGTCAGCAACTCTGTGGTCTGTGTGTTCGTTCTGTAAGTATTAAGCAGAGCTTCAGTCTCCAGTCTGGCCTTTCAACTGATTGTGTATGGAGCTAAATATATACACTCATCTTTTCTCTTCATTCACTTCCAACCATCCTCTACACCCCGGGCTGAACACAACTGCCAGCTTGCTAAAGGGGTCATGCTGCTTTACACTACACTGAAATCCAACTGGAGCAAGGGAAGAGGAAACTAACACACATGTAAAAGAGACAGTGATTATATAGTTAGACAGACACAGGCACACCACAGGCACACTTACTGGGCCAGTGCATAATACATGCAAAAACTATTAAGCAAAAAAATGCATCTGGACTTCCTGCACACACAAACACATCCACAGAGTGATGTGAGAGGCAGCTTCCAGGGAGAGAGGTTCTACTATGTGTCTCCTAGGAAGCCACAGGCTGGATAAACATCCATGTGGAGCAGCAGCAGATGCCTCCGTCTCCCTCTAATGCCCGCTCCTCCCTCCCTCTGCACTCTCATCCCTTCACATCCTACCACCTACTCATTCCTTAAATCTCACATCTCTCACTCTTGCTTTTTCCTTTCTGCCTCCTTTAAGGATGACTGCCCCCTGCTTGCTCTACCCTTCCCTCAGCACCTCCCTTTCCTCTACTCACTCCCTATGTTGTCTCAATTCTATTTTTCTCTTCATCTCTGTCTCTTTTTCTTTGTTCTCCTTCTCTTCTCATCACGCAGGCCACCTGCTAGCCCTGGAACCTGCTGCTTATCCTCTGTGTTCATTCGTATCTCCAGATTATTTCTCTGGGGGCATCCTGTGTGTGCTCTCCATTGTACTGTGTTATCTAGCTCATCAAGTGGGTTGGAGTGGATCAGGAAGGGTGGGTGCTGAGGCCTGATGCTGCTGCTTGTGGCAAACCGGTGGCCCACAGGGCAAGCACTGACATCAATAAGTACAAATGCATGGGAAGATGGTAATGTTTTGTAGCAATCATTTTTAAACAGGCTTGCTTCAACAGCAAGCCCTTACTTGTTAAGATGTGCCATCAATATCATAAAGTTGTGAAGCTAAACACTGAGCCCACCAACGGCTGCTGAGCTACAAGATGGATGGGGTGGCTGCTGGAACTAACGTGGGAGCTGAGTCTTCAGGCATGAGCTTGACTATCTGGTTTAGCAGTTCTAGAGTTTTCTTTTATGTGATTATTTTAACTACATTTAGACACCCTCAAATTGGCACTGATCATTATTGGCTGACTGGCTTTTAACGGCTGACCCACTGTTTAATGTTCCTGTCAGGGAGAGGTTATCATGTTATCCTGTTTCTCCTGTCTCCTGTCCTCACATCTGCTAAATGGCAAGCCATCGTCCTAAGAAAGAGGGGGAGAGAACATGAAAAAGGGAGCAGGGCAGCACAGAGCCCTTATTAAAGCTGTCCTCTAAGGCTACCCTCTGACCGATTCCCCCTGTAAATCTCCCCTTTAATTGGAGAGGGCAGAAGAAGAGAGGTGCCACCTCAATCACAAATGTATTTTTCATGTCTAAGGAAGGACTGGAGAGAGAGTTGAAGACGGGCAAAGAGGCATACAGACAAAAGGTCCTTAGAATATGTAGGTGGAGACTAACAAAAGTCAGATATAAACACAAGGGTCTGAGAAATGAGATGACATATTTACATTTGCCTGGGAAGTGGGAGGTGAGCAGATGAAAAGGTAGCACAGTAATGGAGAGAGACGGTCAGAGAGGTGCACCAAGGGTGATGCAAGGAGAGAAGAAGGACAATGGGCAAGGAAGAGAGGGTAATGGAGGGAGACAGAAATGGCTGGCAGTGAAAGGAAAGGAAGGTGTGTGTGAGAGAGAGAGAAAGAGAGAGAGAGACCTAGAGAGAGGTAAAAGTAAGAGTTGCAGCCTGAGTGTCCTTCCTTAATGGGGTTGCCATGACAACAGTGTATAAGAGAGTCAGGCTCCAGCGGAGTGTGTGGTATGTGGATGTGTGTGTGAATTTGTGTGCGCGTGCTCTACATCTCAAGTGATTGATTTTATGTGAGACAATATACAGTATGATACCTTAACTCGAGTGCACCTTGGGCATTTTTTTGTAAAAAATGTGGGTGGGAATATATTTCCTCTCACTGGTGCTTGGTAGTATGTCCTTGTATGAATGACAGTGGGAGGGAGGGGGAAGGAAAGAAGCAGCTTCTCTGGCTGTTTCATTGCCCTTCTTGGCAGAGCCAAGTGAGTGTGCAGTAGCTCATGTGTACTGGTCATGTCCCTTGGTACCACTGGCAGCCATGCTGAATGAGGTTAGGTAATGTCATGCCGGTCAGATGACGTTGTTTGGAGAGCTCAGCTGTCACAGAGCAGAGGTAGTCCCCCAGGAGTGCCAATCTGTCATCATTACATTAATGACATGCATAGCACTGCTTGCAGTGTCATCTCTTATATGTGCCAGAGCTAACGAGCAGTGCCCTAATTGTAAAATTAATTGAAAAACATTTTGATTAAAGACCACCCTCCTGACTCTAGCCATCCTCCATCTTCATCAGTTCCCCTTTCACTCTACACCACCATCTTTCTATGCCCCTGGTTATGGCTTTTTGAGTTTCCTCCTGGGCCCACCAGCTCTTACATTCACACACTATTCTCACTTTCTGTCTCTGTCTCTGCCTGCATTTGCGTCTCTGACTTTATCCCATTTTGATCTATGCTCCGTTTCTCCTTCAACCTTTTCTAACCCACCAACTGTTCCCTAGCCCATCATTTTCTCCTCTTCTCAACATACTCATTTTCTGCTATCTGTCACTCTTTTCTTTCATTTGGCAAATTACAACTCTTTTATGTGCTTGATCTCCCTCCACATCCCTCCCTCTCTCCCATCCTCTTTGTCTTTCCATCAGGCTCCCCTCTGCGCTGCTGTCTCTCTTGTCTTGTCTCCTCATGTCTCTGATGCTGCCTGTGCGTCTATGTTTGAATGTGGTGGTGGAGTTATATGGGAAAAGGAATCGTCTATGCCCAACTTTGCCTTTTTACTTCACCCCTGCTCCTCCTTAGCCCTGTAGCCTCAAAAACTGGTCAGTCTTTCTCCCTGACCCTGATTCATTCACAGTCTTCTCCTTTCTCTCTCTCCAGAGCCGGAGGGAAAGACCGAGGGACAGAGTGATAGTGTAGTGATGAGTGTGCTTTCTAGCCTCCCTTCTTGTCTTGCCTCCTTCTGGTCTTCTCCCTCTCCCTTTCCTCCCTGTGTGGACTCCAGTTTATCATTGTGCCACCGGCTCCATGACAGTATTTCTGGCTTTTGTGCAATAGTGCATGTGTGTACACAGATGTGTGTGCACCTTTTTTCATGATCTAATTAAATAATTGACACATTAGGTATTGTACGTGCCTCCCTGAATGTGCCTGAGAGCATCCAGCTTGTGTGAGTGCAAAATACAAGGTGTGAGAGAACATGAAAAAGAAAGTATATATAGGCCGTGATAATGGGAGCAGGGCTCATTAATATCACTTGTTGCAATGATGATAAAGACAATGAAGAGACACTGATCATTAGCAAACACTCAATAATGGGCTGTATTGATTAGAGCAACAGTTTTTCACCATACAAATCGACACCATACTCCCGGGGGAGGGAC
Source organism: Monopterus albus (assembly GCF_001952655.1). Classification (NCBI taxonomy): domain Eukaryota; kingdom Metazoa; phylum Chordata; class Actinopteri; order Synbranchiformes; family Synbranchidae; genus Monopterus; species Monopterus albus. Next base: position 1,577,486 of record NW_018127985.1, on the reverse strand, counting down.
AGGTTCTCAGAGGAGGGTTTTACTGCCTCACCACAGTCTCCCAAGTTCATTTATTCCAGAGAAAACATCGGCATAAACAAACACCACTCAGATGAATGTCTGTTTTGTGCATAATTAGGTAAACATAGCTCTTAGTCAATAGGGGAGAATAGATTCATGAATTATATCTTCCTTAGTGAAAAATAAACTCCAAACATGAGTAATGAACAGCATGGGAGCATCGCCAAGGTCTTCATGTTAGCCTTAACAGGCTATTTAAATTGAATGCAAGAGAAAGGAATAATTAGGAAAGGATACTGTATACAAAATAATATATCTACCGGAAAGACCTGCTTTTCTGGCTCCCTTTCCACTATTCACTCCTTTTGTCTCTTTTTTAAAGAAACCAGACTATCTTGGAGTCTAGCTGGCAGCGAAAGAAAAGACAGCAAAGTGACTGTAACACTAGGTGGAGTGTTGCCATAGAAACGCAGCATCACAGCCCCTAATCAGATAACACATTCAGTGCCATTCCCTTCATCGTGATTCCCACATTTGAAGCTGGTGTTTGGGGGATGTGTTTGACACCAGCAGGGACAGTTTCTGCCTGAATTTAGAGCATAGCTTATTCTCTTGTAATGATGACCTTGGGGAAGGAGCATGAGACAGGTCTGAAGCCTCGCCAGCATGCATGCAAAGCAAGGTGGCATAGATGGCAGCACAAGTGGGCAAAGCACATTGTAGTACTTACATTTTCTAATCTCACTTCCTGCGTATACTGTAGGTATTAAAATCAAACTGTGTCTGTTAGTTACAAATCTCTTTTAAGTGCAACTATAATTTTAGTCCCATTCCTTTATGTACACAATGCCTTTTCTTCTTTTATAGTCTAGTGAAAAGAGGACAAGGCAATGTTGGACAAGAGGTTGAATGTGTTCCTCCCTACATTTGTGTCTGTGTGGGGCTGGCCCAAAGGCACATCACTAAACAGCTGTGTGTTAGTGCCAGTGAGTAGACATTTGGTCCACTCGACCCGTAATGTTGGCACACAGGCTGGGTAACGGTGTCCAAGTCCTCCTCTCAAATCCTTCGTCCATCCGTCGAGCCCCTCTCATTGTCTCTGGGGCAGCAGGCGGCCCCAGCTAAATACTGAGATGCCTGAATGGGCACAGGTGCAGCAGGGGGTCTGTTCCACTGTCAAACATTGCACTTCTGTTTCCTTTGGGCTTATAAGAGAGCTTGTGTAGCTCTATCTTGCTTCTGGAGGGATTGAAAAAGCTGCAGATGCAAGTGTTTGATCAGCCTGCCGACACAACAGGAAACAGGCGAGAGAGTGAGACTAAAGTGTATAAAGAAAAGAAAACCTATTGAAACAATAGAATAGAAAAATTCTGACAAGGATTTTGCAGGACTGGAATACGTGACAACGGTAAGGCTGCTCTTTCAGAAGTGCTGTGCAGCTCTGAGACTCGCCAGAAATAGTTTGGGGGTCTGGTTGTAGGATGGACACTGCAGTGTGCCTGCAGCTGTCCTCGGGGAGCTGTGTGTGGTGCAGATGTATGTGCCAGGGGTATCTTTAGAGAGACACTGCTGCAGGCATCCTTTTGGGAATGCGGAAAGGGGAGGGAAGAGAGGAGTGCTCTGGTTTCATGTCTCAATCAGGGAAGCTTCAGGAGTGCCTCTCAAGGCTCAAGTAGAAGCTAACATCCATTTGTAGTGTATTTAAAAGAGAATGTGTGCACTTAAGGGCTGCTTATTGCTTCACATAGCTGAACAGAGACAGTGAGCATAAGTATAAAGTAGATACATGCGTAAAAGCCCTTTTACACTTAGAGACTGACACACAACACAGCAGACCTATCTCTCTCTCTCTCCCTTTGAATGTCCTTGCTTTCTCATTTGTTTTATTTCTCCCAGGACAGTGGTCAGAAATGTAGAAATGGGGCCTAACCCAAGAAGCAAAGAGGGAGAGTCATTTAAGATAAGTTAAACAACAGCATTTAGATTTTAAAGGGCCATAATATTCAAAAAGGAGTGCTTTAAAACCAATTGACAAGACAGACCAGATCGTAAAGACAGACGAGAGGAGGCAGGTGTCGTTTCAACTTAATTTTATGAATGAGCATCTTTAATTTAATGTCATTGATATTTGTTCTGTGCATGAGCCCATGTTTCCAAGCATGGGCTGTGTGTATGTGTGAATTTGCGTGTCAGTCTTCTGGGTGGCGCAGGTGGGCTCGATCAGAATCCAGAGCAGCACTGAGCCAGTGATTCAGCCTGCAGAGTTTGGTACAGAATCCAATCAGAGCCCTGGTGTTGATGCCACAGCAACAGAGCTCTGGGCTCCATGGGAGCTAGGAGGGGTAAATGCCATGAATCACACTGGACCTCTGCTCTGGTAATGCTGGCTAGCTGGGTCACAGAGCAGACTGTCAGGCCATAGCTATGTGAGCATCAGCAGATTGGAAGATGAGGTGTTAGGGGGCCAACTGTGCTGCTGCTTCTGAAACCTGGCTACTGTAATTTTTGTGTCTGTAAGTGTGGGAGGCACTGTGTTTGTGCCTCTTCACTATTAAGCAGGTATTTTTTGGCCTGCATACAAGCTTATTCATAATGTCGTTGAGCAGCATCATACACATATCTTTGCTTTCAGTGTGTTTACCATAAACAATTTGTGGAGAAAATTGGCACTTCTGTCTTTGTTTCACTTTGCAGATGATAGCAGTGACACTGGAGCCCACGCAGTTAGGGCACTAGGATGATGTACTGTACCATATTTGTTGTAATTGACAGCTCTGTTAATTCCAATGTGAATAAGTATTTCAAGGCTCTCCTCTATGTGAATACCTCATCATTTTAAACAGTCCCACAGGGCACAAGCTTTGTCTCAAGCACCCAGTGAGTCACCCTGACCTAGACCTACTGTGAGTGTTCCCACTTTTCATAGCAATTGCAGTTAGCAGGCCAGTTGAGTGGTGGATGGCTGGGTGACATGGAGAAGGAAATCACAGGAGAATGGCTAAGGTCCTGTGCAGGGTATCAGTGAGGAAGCAGCACAGCTGGCAAGCGAGAGCCTCAGTGAAAGTTGACCTTAAAAAGCTTCACAGCACCGCATATTGCTGTAACACTCAGGTCTGTGAATATTTTATCAGCCCTTAAGCGAACTGTAGAATATAGAAGGTTGTTAGTAGTGGTACAACCATAGTGGTAATGGAGTGTAGTGCTGTGAAATCTCATAATATGTCTCAGGCTATGTAGGAAAAAGGGGTTTACCTTGCTGTGGTAGCAAACAAACTAGCCTACAGTATTCATGCAAATCCCTTCATTGGGATGTACATTATCAGTAGGGGGCGGGATTGAGGGTTGATGAGGGGACTATTGTGACTGTCGTGATTACTAAAACCAGTTGAATCCTCCCTCT
>NW_018127985.1:1568801-1573971 GCF_001952655.1 Monopterus albus | reverse complement strand
CTTATCTGATCAGTGGAGCAACAACCTAGCTCCTCAGCAGAGAATTTAATATCACATACAGACCATAAGCATGGTCAGTGTATGGCATGTTAAAGATAAACATCAGTGGAAACACATAACCTTTTGCTGGCCTTGCCTGAAGATAAGGGCAGCAGGGGTGAGATGAGTACAGCATCTTGACATCAGAATATACGTAAGTAAACAGCAGAGAGCCCACAACCTGGACCTCACACACACTTCACACAGAGTGTGAGTGAAACAAAGAGGGAGAATAACAATTAGGGCAGCCATGCAGAGAGAGACAAATCCGAGGGCCAGCATGGATGTGCAGAAAGTGGAAGGTGTGTGAGCTTGTAGGACTGTTTGTGTGTGACTGTGTATGCCCACTCTGCCGCCCTGGTGACTTCAGGTGTTATCTTCTTAGCCTCCAGACGTGACAGTGAGATAATTAGAAATGTTAACACTCACTGGTGCCTGCACACCTATGAAATCTCAGTTTCTTTCACTCTTTCTTTTTCTTTCTTTCTGTCTTTCCTTCTGTTTTTCTCATTTGCTCTTTCTCCTGTCTGTCCTTCATAAACATACGCACACACCCTCTCAGATTCTGTTATCTGTGTTATGAATGACACACTTAAAGCCTGGAATGACTTGGCCATGCCACAGTGAATCACAATTATCATCAGTGCCAGCATCTGTGGAAATAATTGTTACAGATCAGTATTTGTGTGCTTATGACCCCTTTTCCTACTTTTAATATGAAATACTTAGTTTAACTGTGTACAATAAGCTATTGTTAATTATCCATATGACTTTGTTGCAAATGTGATAATTCATTACAATAGTGTGAATCTGCTGTTAATTACAGTATTTTCCACAAGGAACAGCGAACAAGGTGAAAACTGAATGATAGATGTGAAATGAATAAGATTCACAGTTGAATTAGTCATACTGTAAAATAAGAATTAAGGATGGTAAATAGCAGTTGCATTTTATTTCCATGAATCGAGATAGACAACAGACATCTATTTTTGAGGCAGTCAACAAACAAAGCCTGGTTTACTGAGGCAGTAGGAGGACACTGCTGAAATTCTGACAAGCGTCTTGGCTCAAAGAAGGAGAGAGAGATAAAGAGAAAGACATGCTCACTGGAGTGTTTTACATGGAAAAATGAAAAGTGACAGAAAGCTGGCGGAGGGATGACAACCTTGTTTGTCCTTTACTGGATGATCAACATGTGTTATGTGGATATGGGTCCCCGAGGTGGACATGGGGTGGCTGATACAGACGGGTCCATGCTCCACTGGAATTCCCTTGCCTTTAAATTAGCATCTTAGCTTCGCTTACTTAGCTAGCAGCACAAGCTGTGGGGCAGTGTGTGAACACCAGCGATAATGAAACCACACACCATCGACATCATTAAAGATAATCTTGATTCATTTTGTGCTGGGACACATTATCCTAGGAATATGCTGCAAACAACAGGAAGAGCTAATTTTGTCAGAGGACGGCTTATAAACACCTTCCTACTATAATTTCACTGACTCTATTCTCCACACATCTGAGGCATGGTTGGATGGGTGACAGAGTAATATAGGTAGGTTTGCAGGAAACAGATCCCAGGTCAGAGTAAAGAAAGGCTTGTCTGAAGGCGTCTCCAGCGTGTGTCTAATTGAGCACTGTGTAGTTAATTGTTTGTGCGTGGGAGGGGAGAAATCAATCTGCTTTCTCACTGCCGTGACTTCTAGGCCCTGGGGTGAGAGACTGAAGCTGGCAGACAGACACACACATACACGAACAGCACTGCCAAAAAACCCTAGAACCATGCCTTGCAAGCACATGCAGACCGATACCCTTCCTCTACTGGCACAGACAGTAGAGCACGCACATGCACTCTCACTCCTCAGAGAAAGAGGATGTGCATGAGAGGTTATTGAGTCAGGGTAAAGTCAGATCCATCTATCGATCGGCTGCTTGCTGAGAGAGGAGTCAGGAACGTGAGACCTGCACAGGTCAGAGGGCCAAGAGACAGAGGGGGATGAGAGACAGTAAAACGGAGAAAGAGAGAGAGCTTACGGCTACAGCGCTCCCCCTTCCCCCATCCTCTTTGAATGCAGAGCCAGGATTCTGCTTTGACGTGGATATTCAGAGAAGCTCTGCTCAGCTTCATAAACATGAGAATGAGATTTCTTCAATTTGTAACTTGGGTCAGTGCCATATGTCAGCTCAGTGGGAGAGAAAAATGTACTAACAGCAGCTAATTGACATCCTTATCTTTTTATCTGCATCCAGTGTTATAGATTATTCCATACTTAATGAATAATATATATAATTAATCTACAGTGAGTCACCACGTCAATTAACATATAAATGCTTTCTAAAAATAATGAATTAATTTGCATATTCAGCTAATCAGGCCATTTGCATGTGTTTAGTTATCTTTAAGGATGTTCCAATTTATGACTGAGTACTGCTGTCAGTGAATGCCCATTTGCATTTTAAATTTTTCACCGTGTGAAGAAAAAAAAAAACACAGTGCAGTGCACCAGTCATCCCCATAGGGCCAAAACAGTTGTGCTGTATTAGGGGAAATTTTCAGCAAAAGTGTGTTACCTGAATAATTTGCTTTTCCTTTCTCTATGATCAGAGCACCAGCTCACTTCTCATTTGAGCCGCTAAAGCCCCTCTCCCATTGGCGCAGAGCAGCTGCTGGGACGCCTGTAAGATCCCCCTTGATTGACTGAGAGTTATTTATTTTCACCCCATCAGAAACTCTTTTATTATTGATGGAAATTAAGCAAACTGGGATCTGATGATGAGGTGTGAAAATTGGATGAGAACTGTAGAGGAATGGAATGGGCATGTGAGTACAAAACATGGGGGTGGTTGGTTTTGTGGAGGGGCAGAGGCGTGAAGGTGGAAGAGAGATATGTAGAGGGGGAGGGTTGATAAGGTGGATGAATACAAACAGAACCATCCTTCACTTGGATAGCAGCAGCAGGCACCTTGAGATGTTTATTCATCTTCCTCTGTGCAGTTGGTTCTCTTTCTCTGCCGAACCTTTTTATCCGAACAAAGGCAGATGGAGGGAATGATACAGAGTGACCAGACGCCCGAGACTCCCAGATCAGAGGGGTACAAAGGTCACAGGATATGTGAGGCTCTGTGGAGACCACTGACCAGAATAAAATGTGCCGATGAACTGATGTACTCAGATCTATTGGGACCAAAAAAGACGAAGGGAAATGAGTATTTAAAAATAATGAAAGAGAGAGTGTGGGTGGAGGCAGAGCTGTGTGTGTGTGTGTGTGTACATGGGGTTTGTCTGGGTTTACATGTACACAGAAATAGAGACATGTTCACTCTAAGAGTGATATTAAAAGAGGCGGTCAGCACAGACCCTCTGGATCAACTCCATGCACTAATGAGTGTTCGCCTGGTGTGGATCCTGGCAAAGTGTTTCCAGAACCATGGTGTTGGTAATTAACAGAAGCAAGCAGTGGAAAGTAGCACCTGTTACAGCCCAACTCACTGAAGCCCTGAGGTCTGGGCTCTGGGCTGCGTCTCCCACTACTCCCTTCTAATAATCAGACCACCGATGCCCATCGCTCCTCTGGGACCTAACGGCATGAACGCATGCACTTGTGTGTATAGTATGTGTGATTACATGTGGTGTTCAAAACCAGAAAGGGGAGAAAGATTAAGAGGAAATGAGGGGACTGAAGCAGAGATTCTACAATAAATTCAGTAACAGTAGCTCTACACTTAGGTTTAAGATCTCTGTGTGGTTCTGGGTGTTATTTATGGAAGAGGCACATGCTAATGGAGAATATTTAGCCTTCCTGTTCCTAGGTAGCTAAACAAAAAATGCTGCCGTGTAATGATTAAAGCACTGTTGTGCTGGAGACTTGATTTTCATCTCCTACTTTACTAGTATGAGAGTGTCAACAGTCTATTTTCATCATTTCTGTTCAGAGTTACTTAAACAAAGACCAGCAATTTCTCTGTCATTCATCCAGTTGTTTCAAACTGCAGATACCATGAATAAATTAAAGGGTTTCAGCATTAAGCTGATATTTATTGGAACAAGATAAACACAAATTTGTGTTTGTATGTGTACGGTTTTGTTTCTAATTTACTAGTTATTCTGTAGCATCTATGAAGGCTGCCTGCTGTGCTGTATGTGGGACAGTGTCAGTGTGCCTGTGTGCACAGTACTTGTGTGTGGTGGCAGTGCATAAGTGTGTGTAACAAAGGTAAACATAGAGGGAGGAACAGAGAAAGGAAGTGAGTGACAGCCATGTTTTAGAAATGGGGCATGTCAGCCAGGCCTGCTGTGTCAGAATCTCCTGACACAGCATCCTAAAGCTGGATAACCCTAGCAGGCAGATTGGGGTCACTACTATCAAATTAGATACATCACTCATAAACACATGGACACACACACACAGCTGCACAACACAAATAACACTGACCAGCATTTGAAAATAACAAAAATGTTTTCACCTACATAAACAGGAAAGCATCCACTCGCGCTTTTGCAATATGCATCTGGATAACTCAGGGCAGGTAAAGGAAGCTGCACATTTTAAAAATAGAGTTTGCTTGAACTGCTAAAAGTGCTCTAAATTGCATGCTCTGCTGCCCAGCTGTCAGATGAGAGAATGCACTGGGTTGATAAAAGTCTAGATACACTCATCTGAGGTTTAATTAATGTGCAGTCACATTAAAGCTGAAGCATTCAGAATACAAACTGCCCTGTGTCTGTGTATGAGTCATTTATATATTCTAGAGTGAACCTCCATCGTTTGTGGTGTTGCTAACAAACAGTATTCTCAAGACATTGTGTCAGAGATTAAAAAAAGAAAGAAAAATCATGGTCATGCCACTTCACATGAGTCTGTCCTACAATAAAATACAACCCCATACAGTAGTTGTTTTTACAAGGAATCTATTAGGACCCACAGTAGTTTTATTGTTCAGCGATCATATTTCCCTTGGCCTACCCAAGTTGGCTTTGCCCCTAAACCATTGTTGCATCATAAAATAATCATATATTATCCATCCATCCATCCGTTTTCCTCCGCTTATCCGGGACCGGGTCGCAGGGGCAGCAGTCTGTGCAAAGATGCCCAGACTTCCCTCTCTCCAGACACTTCCTCCAGCTCCTCCG
>NW_018127985.1:1564056-1566502 GCF_001952655.1 Monopterus albus | reverse complement strand
GTCACCCAGGACCTGTTTGCCTTGGGAGACCCTACCAGGGACATATAGCCCCCGACAACATAGCTCCTAGGATCACTCGGGTACTCAAACCCCTCCACCACAATAAGGTGGCGGTTCAAGGAGGGGATCATGTACAGTATTATTATTTATTTAATTATTTACTTTCAACATTAATTTTGAACAGTTTATTTGTATCATTCAGTATCTCCTGTCATCGGCAAGCGTGCTAATTCAGAAAACACGCCTTTACGGTAGGTCGTATCAGATGGACAAACACCCTACACTGTCGTTTAGGTTGAAGGACTTCATACACTACAATGTAAAAATGGTTATTGTCAGCAAAGATTAATCAAAGAACGAGTCAATTGTTTGATCTACTCAAAATGAAAACATATAAATATTAAAGTCTTCGTTTTGTTGTTGGTCACTGAATCCAAACTGATAAAAGTGAGTGAAGAACATGTGACAGAATAATTAGTTGATGGTGCCACTGACACAAAAGATAGATACTTTCATTGTGTGGGTCTCAGCAATGTGATGAAAAGAATGTCAGCCTATTTTTAAATGTCACTGTCTCTTTTTGTTCTGAATCCCTGCTCTACTTCGTGCCACAGATCTAAAATGGGTCAACACCACATGTGGCGCCCCTGTGGGCTCTTCTGTCCGTGTACATGTGCTAGTGTGTGCATGCGTGTCAGCGCCTGTAAATGCTTCAAGCATTGCTCATGTGTGACTTACCATACACTATTCCCTAAACTTGGGAAGGGGTTTCTACAGTTTGCCTTAAGTAAATCCCAAAGGTAGCCAAACAATTACGAATGAATTTTTTTCACACTTAATTATTGTCTGTCGTTCTCATTTAGCAGTGAGAGTGCATTATCCTCAAATTGTTTAAGCCTGTTGCTGCGCTCATTGTTAGAGAAGGGATGTGTGTGTGTGTGTGTGTGTGTGTGTGTGTGTGCGTGGCAGCTTTGCGTGTGTTCGTCTGTGTGGTGTGCATGCGTAGTGTGTTTGTAGCGTATACTTGACTGTGATGTACTGTAACAGTGGGGTGGGGGTTGCCCTGCTGGAGCGTTCAGATTAATAGATACTGATAATAACACACACAACTCACAGCAATTCTGTCCTTAATGAAGATGGATCTAGCCCGGCCAGGCGGTGCACAGGCACTCAGTGTGGCAGCCTGCCAGTCACAGCCAAGTGACATCTGGGAACAGCTCAATGCAAAGGGCAAGAGGGAGCAAGATTCACCATAGAGTAGGATTTCATAACATTATCATGTTATATCATAATCTGCTGTTGGTGACTCATAAGATTAATGTCAGGGCCGGCAGTTATCACTCTTGTAGTTTAGACTTAATGGTCACAGTGAATTATTCATTTCCTCCTATTGATTTGTGCTGCAACTTGTGTTGACAAAGTTGACAGCACATGTTGACTGATATGGACTAGATCTAATTTGACTGTGAGATTTGGAAGCAGAAGGAAAGAAATGGAGTAGAAAGCATGAGCTAAAAAAAATCAAAAGCCAGAAACAAGCTGAAATGCAATGAGCTGTCACAGAGCTGACAGATGTTGCACAAACCGTGCAGCTCAACTTTTTCTGTTTGCGGGGTGTTTTAAAAATAGATTTTATGTGTTTACATGACAATTTCAAGGCTTCGCACCTTTGTTACTGCAAATTGCAATTTTCAGACTGAATAATATTATTTTTTCTACTGGTTAACAGTTAGATAAGAGATGACTGTCACATTGGGTCAGAGGTTTGATCCCTTATTAGTACTCATTATAGAGGGGCTGCAGCCAGCGCTTGTGTGATAAGACAGATGGGTGCTGAGGTCATTTCCTCTGGCAACTGTGGCGGGCATCACAGGGCAAGCACTGATGGGTGGTGACACTGCCTCCTGTTGCATCAGTAATAATGAACAGTGACAAGCTCTCCATCGCCACAATAAATCATAGGGCATGGTGACATGGAAGTCCAGGCCGGGGAGCGCGCTCTCTCTGCTGAAGCACAGACCGACTGGCTGGCTAGGGACAAACTATCTCCATCATTCATTCACAGATACATCACTGTTATCACACAATGAACCCTTCTCAGATACTCATGCACTCTGATTAGCATGTATAACTGTCATTCAGAAATACTAGGCTCTTATTGCTTGCTTTATAATAGTTACACTAGTGTAGACTCTAGAGATGAGGTGGTGTGGTGGTTGGGGCTTGTGTAGTGCTGCAGCTGGTGGCAGATGCTGAAGCAGGAAAAAGTGGTGCAGGAGTGTCTGTTGAATAAAGTGAGGGGACTCTCTTTCTCCCCCTTCACTTTGCCTTTACCTCTTCGACAGCCACACTAGCCCTGTTTGATATCCCTTCACTGTGTTCTGCAGCTCTGCAGATTCCCTTGTCTCATTTGCATTCCCTTAAAGCATACTTCCATTAAAGTCCT
>NW_018127985.1:1552604-1563878 GCF_001952655.1 Monopterus albus | reverse complement strand
TTCCCCGGGTTGCTGTTTTGGAGGGAGCCTTATTCCCTGCTGCCTATCCCTGCTCTCCCCTAGTCAGTAATCAAACACATTGGACCTAATACACAGGCTATTACAAGAGCACTGATGTTCCAGCCGCACACAGCCGGCACAATGGTGTCATTATGTAAACAGTCCTGCTGTTGCATCCAGTGAGATACTACCACACCACAGCTCTGGCCTTAACTGACCTACCCGTGTAAATGGAGAAGTGTTGCAATGATCTGACCTGAATGTGCTTGTGTAGTCACTGCAAGCTTAACAACATTATCCATTCTGAATGAATGCTCTAGTGTTAACATTACTGTAGGCTATCAGTTCTCATTATGGCCACTGCAAATGTAATACAATCAGGTTGTTGTGAAGGAGTAATATCTAATGCTATTATGTTGTCTTTGCTAGTGATAGCCTCACCAAAAAGGATTAGGGAGATTAACGATAAACCCAACTGGAAGATAATGAAGGAGGGTGGGAGGGCAATGATTTACACAAGCGGGTATATTTTTTTCTAGAGTGACATTGATTTGATCTTGTTTTGGCAACTGGTAGGTGCCCAGAGGTGAGGGTGTACTATTTGTGGAAAAGTATTTAACTTATTTTTAGGATTTTTTCCCTTTGTTTAGCTTTAGGGCTGCTAAAATGGCATGGCTTCCTGTTGTTCTGAATTTCATAGTTAATGATGTCATATCATGCCAGGCCCTGTCCTCAATGTGCCTCTTTCTCCTAATCCAAGTGAACTGAGTCCATGTGCCCTGTTCCAAATTGTCATCTTAACTAATCTGAATTAAATTCAATTGTCATTTGTCAGCATCCTGGAAGGCAGGTTTAACAGTAAAAACACAGCCTCCCACTCAGCAAAGCTTGATCGCAGATGGTAATGGTAATGATATTTCATGGTACTGTATGTCTGTTATTTTTCAAAAGGACAAGTAGGATAATTATATTCACTTTGGCAAGTGATTAGTTTTATGGAGGTGAAAAAGTAATTAATGAATTCTATCTCCTCCTCATTTATTGTTGCACTTCCTTGTATTAGTCCCTCTTGCCTAAATCAAGAGAATACAAAGGAGTATTGAGCGTGACAAAGCTTCTGTACCAGTGAGTCAGATGGAGAATTACTTAGAGGCCCCAAGGCGAATCATACGTTTTTGTCATTCTCTGTGGTCTCATCAGACTCTAATACTACATGGCCAGCCTTCACCGAGTCTAGTGATGCTTTCCTTTGAAATAAAGTGCCTGTCTCAGACCTGACTGATACCAAATCCCAAACAGCACTGAGTAAAAAAAAAAAAAAGTTGTTTTCAATTTATTCCAGTTTAAGTGGATGTTGGAAGTTTATTTGAACTGAATTTTTACTTGATTACAAATATTTAATGCAGCAGTTTGCATCACTTTCTGATTTGTAAGTGAGATGTGATTGCCATTTGGTTTTGCACACTCGACTGTGTCGGTTGCTAGGAGGCAATAATTTCCTTCATAGCAGGAGCTTTGCTACTGAACCAACTATTTGTTAGTGAAGCATCTGAGGCATAAACATCAATCCTAATAGCGTAGAAAATGCTGCTGCTCGATCTTAAGATGCACAGACCTCTCTTTGCATGAAGAAACTGTCCATCATAGTTTGACTGTCAAATCTTTAAATTGATCACGTGTTTGCCAAACAAAATAAAACTGTGTTTGTGTTTTCCTTCTCCCCATTTTCCCCCAGTGCCCTGTGTGATTTTTTTAGGTTGTTTACTTACCTCATCTACAAATATATTGAAATGCTAATTATGTTAGCATTTCCTAGAACAATTCATGAGCACAAAGCATCTTGGGCAAACTCTTGGACTGACTTTTCAAGCTACTGTGTTAATCCAGTCAGCTGTGTGGATCTATAGCCTTCTGGCCTTAGGCTGACCAGTCACACACACACGCGCATGCACACACATGCATGCACTGAGTGGGCTTACACTTATCATACTTGTCTTTCCCACCTCTGATATCAGATTCCCCTCAGGAAAATCAGGAAGGAGAAAGCCTGAAGGTACAGCTCTGGGGAGTTGCACCAGCTTTTCTAATCATGCAGCAAAACTTATCTCAGTAAACTCATTGTTCCACCTTTTGATTCTGCTCGGGTAATGTTCTTAAATGCCTCTTTCTTCTGCACAGCAAGTGATTTGCGTGATGGGGTAAACATGAATGGTTCCCATGAAAGACACATACAGCCTTTAACAGTACCCCCACCCAATATTAAAAAGGACTTGTGGCACCCTGTTCTTGATGAGCATGTCTGCTGAAGCAAACAGATCCTAATGATTATGGTGATTATCGTAATGATCCAATAGAAGTGGATAATGAGGTTATTTGCTTTGAATCAAGGCAGCCTGTAAATTAATAGCTGAAGAAACAGAGGGTAGCATTTGAAACAAGATGACAGAGCTGTGTACTTAAGTGTAACGCCGCTGTCGCTTTGTTTAGACAGCCTCATGTGTGTCTTTGTGTTGATACAACTGACTATCATTTGTCCTGCCACCCACTTTTTCTCCTGTGCGCCCTCTTCACCTTCCCACCAGTGCAGTGAAATTGCTGTCTATTCTCCCATTTTGTGGGCTCCGGTCTCTCAGGGATATGATGTTCCGCTCTATTAGAAGAGAAACAGTGATGATTATAATGGTAGATGTGATCAGTGCAAAAGGTCAGCCTCTGGCCTCGGGCATTTAACATGCTCCAAGTAGGAAGAGTATGGAGGGTGAAGACACCCATCCAAAGATGCCTAACCTTCTTCTACCCAGAGACAGAGTGACTCACAAACAGGCAGAAGAAATACTTTCTCCTTTTCCATCTCTTCCTGCTCCTTACTATTCGTTTGCAGTTCTCGCTTGGCTATTTTCAGCAGTTTCCCACTCTCTTATTTATTCTCGTTATACATAAAGACGTTCTTCTATTTTGTTCGTTCTCTTAGTTGCCTATTAGTTGCTCAGGATGCATGATGTTTGCTCTCTTTTTGTTCCATCATTCCCTCCTCCCTTTGGTCTCCCATCCCTTTGTTCTTTCCTTTACTTTGGCCTTCCAACTATACTTTCTTCCTTCTGTTCTCTCTCTCTCCTACCACACTGAAATTGAGTGTTGTGCAATGCTTGCTTTCTTTTTGTCAGAAAATAAAATCAATTTATTATCCACCCTGCACTTTTCTCTCCTTCCCTCCCTCAAACCCCAGCCTGTCCTCCCTCACTGCTCTCTTTCCTGGCCCACCTCATCTTCTGAGACCACAGGAGAGCTATTGTTGAACAGTACAGACAGAAACACAGTCAAAAGAAACAAGAGGAAAGACAGATTTTTCTTATTAAACCACAGAAGTTGGAGAACAAAATGAGGGCCTGTCACTGCACAGGAGGAGATCACTTTTTGACCATTAATAATACAGCAAGAGGGGTCAGGAGAGTAAAGGCCATGAGAGAGATCGGAGAAGCCAAGGCTTCTACAGTTCATCACATGTCTATTGCTATTTGTTTACTTTTTTCACTCTTTCTTTGTCTTTCCTGCCCTGTCTCTGAGCAACTCATAGAGGGTGGTGGCAAACAAACCAAGGCACAGGCCGCACTAGTGCAGAGGTTGTGTGTGTTTGTGGGTTGTGGGTTGTGCATGTGATAGAAATAAACGCTGGTGTAAAGAACAGCTGCTGTGGATGTGCTTTGTGTTCTCCTTTCCTTTTCTCTCACCCTCCTTGATGTTTGCCTGCCCCTTCACTGTCCGTCTGTCTTGCTTATACTCCATGAGATTCAACATACTAATCCACACAGCACCACCCAGTCAGGTTGATGGCTGTGGGCCGGGCGTTGCCACTGGGGAGGAGGGTAAATATCAGAGAAGGTCAGGAAGAGGAGGGGCTGGAGAGTTGGAGGTGAAGTTAAATGAGTGATGATGTGGGCATGTCTGCATGTTGTTGTGTTCCTGAGCAAGCATCCAATATGAAAAATGTAAACAACAATAAAAACAATAATAATAATATTATTTAAAGTTTGCCAGTTTTACAGAAGTAATCTAAGTGCCTGAATTATATATTGAGTTAAGGGATTTAGAAGTATGCTTAGCTTTTTTCCACCTTGAGAGCATAACATATTTTGCAACAATACTGTAATTTGCTTATTCCAGCACTTTGAAGCTTTATCGGATTTATTTTTAAATTGTACCATTTTCAAGGCTGAACTACTGTAAAACACGGGAGCATCTTGCTGTCATATGCATAGCATAACATCTGCTACAGCTGGAAACTTCTGGCTCTTACTAATTGGCTTTGTGTAATTACTGAGGGGTGAAAAGGTCTGTAAGCTTGTCAGTCTAACACGAGCAATGTATGGTAGCTGAACCAGTGTGTGTGTGAGTGCATGCATTCTTAATCAGCATGCATCTAAATTATGTCCTCACATGGTATGAATTAGTAGGATCAACCAAATACATAGGGTAGAAGACTGGAAAGATTAAATGACCCCCCCCCAAATAAAACATACATATGCACACAATCAGCCATCAGCTGAAGGAGTATTAGCTCTAACAATACTTTACTGTGTTCTGTGTTTAAGACCCTGGAGGGGTAGAGCAGACTCTGCTGTCAAAAATCAGAGCTTGTGATTTATTTGTGATTTATTTCATTAGGTAAATTAGATGTGTGAGCCCTACGGCAGTGCTGGCCAGGTCATCACTTTTCACTGTCTCGCTTTGTGTGTGTGCCCATATGCAACCACAAACAAACACAGGGGGCATCTATTTTTTCACAGCTGAGTATAGCATCTTTAACAGCCCCAGAACATCTGTATCATGTCTGATTCAATCAAGTGTACAAATACTGTAGAGTGATGAGCTGGTCAGGGGCGTAGCTAGACATAAAGCTGGGGCACAGAACCCTCATAACTCAAATCACACAATTTTATTTCTTGAACGTTTATTGCTCAGCCCACTATTCCACTGCCTGCTGCTACTACAACTACTACTGGTAAAGGTAAAAATGTAGAGACATTAATCTTTATGAAAATATTTATTTCAACATAGATTAAGAACATTATCAACATGTTTTTATGGCATAAAGAACTGGCCCTATATTGCACTTTTTTTTGCATTCTTCTGCATTTCACAATAATAATTTGTCTGTCAACAAATAATGATAAAAAAACTATCTAATCATATTTTGTAACTCATAAAGCCACAAAACATATCAGTTCTCTAATTACTTTGAAATTGTATTGTGCAGTGGCTAGCTGGTGGTGACACCTGTCTCCATAGAGGCCCCTGCACAGACAGCTGTACATTCACAATAGATAGATAGATAGACAGACAGACAGACAGACAGATAGATAAATAGATAGACAGATAGATAGATTTCACTCTGTGTTGCTCTAACATTAGTTTTGCCAATACTTTCTCTGGTTAGTAGTAGGCTACTGATAATTTTGGATAGTCTTTCATTCCACAGGTCTGTGTTGGCAGAGGAGTTAGTCGTGGTGCAGTAAAGTCAAAGACATTGCCTTTAATAACTAGCCTATGTTAGGTTAAGAAGTTAATGAGCTAAACAAGTATCTTATCATTTGTCTTATGTGTGGCATCCACATTTTTTATACTACAAACAGGTTGCTGTTTCTTGAATTTTGCTTTGACATTAGAACAGCCAATCATTTCTTTTCATGTTATTATCAATCTAATTTAATCCACTGCCAAATATAGGAGATTGTTAAAGCTCGAATGTATGAATTTAGTGGGGCACAGTAGATCGATACTGGGGCACATGCCCCAGTAAAAGGGGTCTAATGACACCTATGGAGCTGGTAGTGATTACAGCTGTTGCCGTGCCTTCCTGCACAAAAAGACCTCAGCTCTCTCTCTCTGATCATTCTACCTGACCACCACAGGACCCTCTCTCCTCTCCTCTGATGTAACTTTAATATGCTATCAGGATTGTGAGCCGCTCTGTTTTGTGCAGTGTTATTATCACATTTTCCAATGATAAATGTAAAATACATCAGCTAACACTGTCTAATTCAAATTCCATGATGAGGGGAATGATTGAAAAACAAAACAGTAACATAATTTATGTTTTATAAACAGAGTCAAAGTTTTATGAAGCATTTACCATATTTGTATCCCTCTCTGTTTGAAAGACCACCCTCAGGGAGGAGTAAACTAAGGAAGTGCCACCCCTTCACCTGTGCCTACTGACGGGCTCTACGCTTTAGCACCGCCCCTGTCTCCACCCCCTGGTCAGCCTCCAACATGGCTCTTGCAGTCTGGATCATCTTAACCTGTGCTGTAGCTTTCAGCAACATTGCACCATCCTCACAAGGTATGCAGTAAATATTAACATTCTATTGTATCTTCAGTATTATTACATTATGTTACAATATGTATTCCCTATTTATATATACAGTATATGCAGTATGTATAAATTTTTATTGCTTCACTGAGCCACTGTGCCCTCTAACTGGTCTGACTAGGTTACTGCAAATGAGGATGTAATATTTATACGTTAGCTACGTGATGAAGGTTGAAAGTATAATGACTTGCTGGACAGGCTAAAAACGCTGCACTTGATTAACCAAACTGTCTCGACAGGAGCCAGAGACAGAGAGAGAATGTGTGAGCAAAGTGGAGAGTGAATGTGTGAATGTCAATAAAATTCCTTGTCATCTTCATGTTAGTTCGAGCATGGCAAGAGTATAAGAGGGAATTCGGGCATGTAACGGTGCCATATGTGTGACCTCCTTGAATGTGTCATGTACCATAAGATATTTCATTTTGTCTTTGTGTATGTGTGTGTTTCTGTGTGTGAACTGTTGTAGGCCTGGCAGCATGTGACCTGGCTGCACTGAAATGCTGCTGGAGGGTGTGTGTGTGTGTGTGTGTGTGTGTGTTTGAAGATGTGTCAGAGGGAAGGAGTAGGGATTGCAAGGGCAAGGCAGAGGGCTGAGGATGGAAAGGAGGGGCTGTTGGGTGTCCTGCTTGTGGCCTGTTACACAAACAGCAGCGCACCATCTGCTGTATGTACTCAGTCAGCTCTGTGCCAATGAGCTGTTGGGTGATGGACAGCTACTGTAGAATGAGAAGGAAGAGCATCAGGGAGAGACACGGTCAAGACTGTGAGGGGCTATGAAGCAGCAGGAGTCGAAGAATCGAGGAAGTGTAAAACTAAAATGTGCTGGCGTAGCATTAGTTTTAGCGCTTCCTCTGTATGAGCTCTGATTGGTCAAATTCATATCTCATTTGGGAAGGTGCTGTTTTTTTGTTCCATTGTAATTTGGTTACTTTGTAACATTGGATTTGTGTACAGTAGCATACTTTAAGTTCCACTGGACACATCTGATCTCTGATGCTTTGTTGCTTAGTGTGTGTGTGTGTGTGTGTGTGTGTGTGTGAGAGAGAGAGAGAGCGAGAGAGAGAGTGTGATAATGGGCCTTGAACTATCTATGTGACCTGGAACTTGAGTATCAATAATGCATTAATAATCAATTGACTATTCAGACCTAAAGCACAGGCACAACATTTGGTTTGGTGAAATTAAGAATCTTCTAACAGCATCAGGCACAGACATTCTCATACACACCCACACCATTATGGGGCACCCAATTTTGGCAGCATATTTTTGGCTGAAATGTATTCTGCCTATTGTACTGTGACCAGAGGAACAGGAGGGAAAAGGAAGAGAAAACAAGGGAGGCAGGATCTAAAGGGAGACGGCAGAGTTTTGGTGTGATGAGAACTGCTCAGATCAGTCTCAGGCTAATCAGAACACATTTGGAAACCTGCAGGATCATCACACATGGCTTCACAGTTTAATGTGTACCCTTGCTCCTCCTCTGTGTACTGACTAATCTGTCACTGTACTCCCGGCTGCACATTTTAATATTTACCCCAATGCTCACACATTTATTCTCTTCTAGAAGTATCTCTTTAATGCAAATGTTCCTAACCAGCATGAGCTTTGTACACATACTGAAATTCTCCCTGGTCTGTCCCACAAACCTCACCCACTTGCCCATTTCACATGGAGAATGTTTATCCTTTTAAATCACTTTGCACTGGCAGCATGTTAGTGCAGTGGTTAACACTTTTGCCTCACAGTGAGGTTCTGGGCTTGAGTCCCGGCTGACTCGGTGTCTTTCTGTGCAGAGTTTGCATGTTCTCCCTGTGCCTGCGTGGGTTCTCTCCGGGTACTTTGGCTTCCTCCCACAGTCCACAGTAGGTTGACTTGAGACTCCAAATTTCCCCTAGGAGTGAGTGAGTGTAGGTGTGTGGTTGTCTGTCTCTAAGAATCTGCCCTGCGATTCACTAGCGACCTGTCCAGGGTGGACCCCAATTCCCGCCCAGTATCAGTTGAGACTGGCTCCAGCACCCCCCATGTCCCACTTCAGGATAAGTGGTATAGATAATGGATGGACTGATGGATGGATGGATGGATGGATTACTGTGCACTTCTTGATTTCACTTTCACTCAATTTAAAAAAAATCATCCATGAATACAAACTCATTCAACCCTTGCAAATAAAGCAATATTCATGTAGGTAGAGTACAAAACCCCTCCCTTCGCCCAACCTGGCAGTCTGACAGACTGACATGCATATCCTGACAAACAGAATGTCTCACTGCCTCCACAGAACACTCCAGAATGTACAACCCTTCATATGCAGTGTTGTTGCACTGAAAGTCCATTAGGCTTACCTAATGTGGCAGGCACTGCAAGCAGCTGTGCTATATGTGGTGAAGCTCTGACACAGAATTTTCATGTAGCTCAGCGCAAGCATCAGTGTGTGCCTTGTTTTTGTAGTTCTTTCAAGGCAAGGCAAGTTTATTTATATAGTACATTTTGTACACAAAGGCAGCTCAAAGTGCTTGACACAATGCACACAAATAGATATAACTTTAAAGTGCATACATAGATATAACATTATAATTAGAATTAAAACTTTACATGCAAATTAAAAGCTATGAATACAGACTGCACACATGCAACTGCTGAGACCTAATACTTATAGGATAGCTGTAGTAAACTGTGGATTCTCACTGTTATTAATATCCTTTGTACCCCTTTCAGTCCTAATCTGTGTGTGAATTTCCAAGTTGCTAACATATTGTATGATGTACAGTATGTGTGTGTGCATTCTGTCCACGAGTGCATAATGATATACACAAGATTCTGTTTGAGTCTTTGTGTATACATGTCCACATTAGTATGTGCATATGAATGCGTGCGTGCCTCTCATATCAGGATGCCAACGCCAGCTGACTGGTGGAATCTGTTCGCATGTCCCTTGTATTTAAGACTTTGCTCTCAGATCAGTCGCGTGGAAAGGCCCCTAGTCCTTTTGTGCACACGCAGACATTTTTATCTGTCTTTGCCTCCTCTCCCCTGGCTTTTTCTCTTCTGTGCCTTTACCCTCAACAGTAGCTATTATTTAAGGATGGGCGACTAACTGTTTTTTACCCATCTTCTCAGCAAAGTGCTTTAGTCTCCCGACTGTCCTTGGATGGTGACAGAATGTTTGAATGGGGACTGAGTATTTTGCTTTCGATAATGCAAGGGTGGGTAGGCCACATGAAGAATTCACTGTCTTTGCAAGCCAGATGCTTTTTTTATGAGTGGGCTGACAGCTACAGTATTTCAGGTATTAAGTTTTGCTCTACCCTAGATCTAAAATTCAAAGTCAAGATCTATTACTGTACATAACACATTCAGTGTAGAAATGTTTGCACAGACACAGTAGACTTTCCATCCCTCAGTACTATAATATTAAAATGATAATTTCAAAACTGCGACTTACTCATTAATTCATAAGAATTGATTTTCTTAAAGGCTTAAGTAATAATATTTTGAGAGTAGGCAATAAAGCTGTCGTCCACTAACCTTACTATGTTCACATGGCCTCTTCTTTTTGTACAGTTTGCTGAACAGCTTATTGTATTACCTTAATATGTGCTTTGTAAACCCTTAGCTCTATACTTTTGTAGTTATCAAGCAATTTTGAAAAACTGAGGATACTTCACGCAGGGCGCTGAAGCTGTGCACGATGTTAGCTGATCAGAATCAGATGGCACATACAAATCACTGAGGTGAACCTTTCCGGCTCACAGCTTCTTCTTGTTGCTCCTGCCTTCTACACCTGCTGTTGTTAAAGCTGTGCTTAATAATTATTTTTTATTAATTTTACATTGTGCCTTAAGCGCTATGATCAGAATTAGTTGTGTATTTCACATCTCTGTGTTACAGTATGCATCTGCTTACTTCTTTTTACACTAAATATTTATTTGATGCTTGAATTCACATGGGAAGTATCTTCAAGAGCTGAGTTGTTTTTGTTTTTCTCTGTGTTTTTTTATATTTTTTTTACCAAATACAACAGTATAAGCATATGTTGCTACAAATGCCTCAGTTTCTTGTAACGTCACTCTTAGTTGTAGACTCACAGACAGACAAAGGCCTTATACTGGACTTAGATTGTATAAATTTGGAACAACACATACAAGCTGCATTTTCAAGTTTCTAATAGCTTTGTGTATTATAGACCAAGACCATGAGAGCTGCCTGGTTGTGTATGTGTTTATAGAGACAAGTAAACACCCTCATTTTGACAGAAAATGGCCTTTGAATATGTTGTACCGTGTTTTTTCTATGCCGTAAAGCTGAAATCCACAGGCTTCACTGACACTAATTGCTAATCTAGCAGCATGTGAATATTGCTGCATATCATCTTGATTCTGCAATAAAGAACTGCTGTAAAGCTTTTTTTCCTCCCCATTTCTCTCTTTGCCTCTTGTGTGTGTTTTCAAGCTTTCATTGCCTCCCCATCTTATTAGCAACAGTCGGTGCTTCTCCCACTCCTAACACTCGCCTCTCATTTTCTGCTTTCTCTCCCCTAACACCTCAGCTATTACTCCCTCTGTCTGCATCGTGATGTCCCTCCCCTAAACTCCCCCTCCCCACACACACTTTTTTCTTTTTTATCGGCCTTCTATCTCGCTCTTGGCCTCACTTTCTGTTTCCTTTCCCTCTTCCATTTTCCTGCTCTTCTCCATTTCCACCCTCCTCATCATGTTTTCTCTAACACCTTCTTCCTCTTCCACCCACCACCTTACCCATTTTCTACCAAGCCCCCTTCCTAGAGTATCACCCCCTTGGTTTTCTTTTCATTACCCTCTGCCTGCTATCTGCTAACAGCATTCTTCTTTTCTCATTGTCATTCCTTTCTTCCCTTTCCTTTCATTCTTTTTACCTCTTTCTGCATT
>NW_018127985.1:1538959-1552563 GCF_001952655.1 Monopterus albus | reverse complement strand
AACCTCCTTTTGAAGATGATGCAAGCCACTCTCACTGCCTGTATACAGGGGCAGTGCCTTTTTGTTTATTCATTCGTTCACAGTATATGTGTATGTGTGTGCGTGTGTGCCCATTTTGTTTGTGGTTGCTTGTAGTTGTGCATACTGGGGCGCTGTATGTTAGTTTGTGTACATTGAATTGTCTACTGCAAGCAAGCTGCTACATAAAGGATTCAGGACTGTGTTCCTGTTTGTGAAGTCCTGTGATAGCTGCCTTTTTTCTCCCTGGGCCCATCTGTGAATTTTTGAGGCTTTGTAGCCATGAAGGACTAAAGTGTGTGTGTATCCAGGAGTGCTGGTTCAAGAGTGTGTGTGAAAAAGCCAGCGTGTATGTGTTAGGTATATCATCTGCCTGAAAATGTTTGCATTTGCTTCTTGTGTGTAATGTGGAATGCAGATTGATAATTACCAGCAGCAGTTTACTGCTGGCAGCCAAGGGCAGTAGGAGTAGACTGTGGGAAAGAAAGAAACACAGGGGAGTGAGCAGAGAGGCTGGTAAAACAGTGAGAGAAAGTAAAGGAGGAGAAAGGGACAGAAAGGGAAAAGGGGAAAACTGAAGGTGAAAGATCAGGACAAGAGGGAGGAATGAAGACTTTGAGAGAATGAAGGGATGGTGAAGTGTTTAGGGTGGCGAGGGTAAATGAGAGAGTTTCTGGATGGATGGAACTGGACGAGAAATGGAGGGATGCGGTGCTCAGGTGAAAAAAACACAAAGAGAGGAGGTAGCATTGTACTGCAGCTGAGCAAGCTGGCGCACAAAGATACAAGTGATTCAGGGACAATTTACAGCCAAATTCATTTTATCTTATAAAACTAAGGTACAGGATCACCCAAAATGCTTCACACTGTAACTGCTTACATAAGCATGCACAGTAAAAATATAACATGGATTCACACTCTGTGCACAAGTCCAAGCCTTTAGCGTACTGTATAAGAGGTTAATTAAGTGTCTAATGCAGCGGCAGGGCCTGGCACTGACACTCATCTCTTTTAACAGGTCTCTGGATGCAACGTGCAACTCTTCCTAATGTACACACATATCTTTCTGACAGCAGGCCTTGCATGATACTCACTCAGGCTCTCCCACTATTCTGTGCACTTTATCTCCCACTCTTCCTCCTTTTTCTCATTACTTTCTTCCCCAGTCTTTCACCACTTTTCTCGCTTGCCTCTCTCTGTTTGCTTCTCTGCCTCTTCTTTATTCTCTCCTCATCCCTGTGGCTGTTTCCTTGCAGCACCTGCACTTTTACTCCACCACAGTGTTTATATGAATCTAGGTCTGACTCACTGTCTGCTGGTCTGCCTCTTGTGATGTGTACTGGAAAAAGAGAACAGAATAGAGTTGTGTTGGGCCTGTAGCACAGCTTCCTTCCCTAGGAAGACGGAGGATATTTTACACTGGGTGAATTTTTTACTTTTTAGGCAGGGCTGATTTTTATTTTGGGCTTTGCTGCTTCTCCCTGCTGAGGCCCTGTTATTGCATAATTAGGCGCCAGGGCAAGCGATGGAGTGGTTTGACAGTATGAGAACGTCTTGTCTCATGTCCCTCCTCAAGTTTGTGTGTGTATGTTGCTTAGTGTCTCAGCGACGTTTTAACTGCTTGTCTTAATGTCTCTGCAATGCCTGCTAGGTCGACCCACAGCAAAGTTTCTCAACACACACTGAGACTTCTTCAGGCTGAGAATTGATCAGGGTCAAGCTTTGCGTGTGCTTGTCTATAAGAATATTTGTGTGTGTGTGTGTGTGTGTGTGTGTGTGTGTGTGTGTGTGTGTGTGCATCATTGTAAATGCATGAGAATGTGTTTCACAAGGGTGTGTGTAGCCCATTTCCAGTGGGGGCTCATTTAATTCTCTTATGAATGATGTATTATTATGGGCTGTGCTGTAATTCAGTGCAGTTAGAATCCTGGGCTGCTGAGAAGAGAGGCTGTTGGAGCTGAGCAGGTCGGGACAAAAGGAGGTCCTCTCTCCCATGAATTTGTCTGTCTTTCTCCTTTTATATTAGTGACCTTGTGCCTTCACAAGGAACGGTCGTCATGTTCATCTTCTGCCAACATCTTTTGATGGTTTCTAGCTTTTGCTATTCTTACTCTGTCTCATTTGCTCTCTCTCTCTCTCTCTCTCTCTCTGCGTGTGTGTGTGTGTGTGTGTGATTTTGGCACTGTGTTGTGTTCTGATTTTATAGCACGACTGGTGACTCCTCATATACAGTCACTCCTCATCTCATCTCCTCTGTCTCCATTGCCTGTAGGAGACAAGCAGAGGAGTCAGAGAAGATGAGATAGCATCCCAGCTTTGAGGCCAACATTACTCGCTCCCATCCTTACACACACACACACACACATACACACACACACCGTCCCACCACCTGACATAGCCCCCACCCCCTGCACCCTCATGTTAGGCCTTTAGGTTAGTCGCAGGATGTCATTTTGTCACAACTCCTCAGCTTGAAGGCTCCCTGGATGTGACAGTTGTGGCCACATCGCCTCAGCTTGTCTGTGGTGACAGGCCATGCTTCAGCAAGTCATTACGTTAACTCATGGGGCTAAGTGAGTCTCTAAGATATGGTGCTAAGCTGATAAAATACTGGAAAAATTGGGAGGGATGATTGTCTGCTAGAAAGGGATTCCCATCACTGAGACCTCTCAGTTCTGTCCAGTGACTGTAAAATGATTTGTTCTTCTTCACCAGCTTTTCTGAGGAACTAACCTGAAACTCATGGGGGAGTTTTGGACAGAGTTGAATTTGAGGGCATAGATGCAGTCTATGTTTAATATTCCACTGCTAACACTGGGTAAAAAGAGCATACTCACCTATTGGTCTTAATGTCAGTTACAATTTATTTTAAGGATGGTGATACAACAAGAATGCCTCATAATTAGTAGCATGCCAAGTTTCTCAACTAACAATATTGCTTGGCAGGAATGTTCTCTGACACTATGCTTCATGCTAATGAGCAGCATTAGGAGATGACTGCTAGAACAGACAGTTAGGGCTAAGAGGGGATAATCACATTTTGACCCCCAAAAGTTAACACATCACCCTTAATGCATTAGAGCTCCACAAGTATAATCTCATATTGTGACTCAGCTGCGAACTTGCTATCACAGTCATACCTTCTTGCACAATTCTTTCTGAAAAAAAAAAACTCACTAGAGAGCATCTGAAATAATACAGACCAAGGTCGAACTGGCAGAGACAGTGAAATCAAAGTACATTGTGTTTGAATGCACACTGCTGCTGATAGAAGGTTTTTGTTAATGTTTTAATGAAGAAAAATCTTTGTATATTTATACTGTGAACTTTACAGAATTCTAAATGTACCTAGTCTCTTCAGGTCTGTCTTGATACAACAGGCAAGATTTAAAAAACTTTTCTTAAGTGGAAACATCACCAGTTCATGTCTCCCCATCTCCAAATGACGTGGGATCTTCACAAGGATTAATGTGTGTGTTTGTGTGTGTAGAGACTCTTAATGATAGAGAAAGAATGACTGTGTGTAAAGACTAGTTTGGTTTCTGAAAAATTATGCTTCTGTCTGAGGGTCCAAACATCTATCCACCCTCGGGCTTTAATTAGTGTGTGAAGATAATGAGTCAAATCCAATCAGTTCTTTCTGTTGCTCTTAATTTGTGTGGAGCTTCTAATATGAAGCCAAATGCTTCAGCCCATCACACCAGCTGCCCCGGAGAGACACCAGGCCCCTGTCTGTTGTGTGTGTGTGTGTGTGTGTGTGTGTGTGTGTGTGTGCATGTGTGATATCTTGAACACTGCCATGTTTATGCAAATCAGCTCTTATTATTATTATTATTATTATTATTATTATGTATGACACTTGGTAGCCATGTCAGATAGTGTGGACAGTGAGTCCGCTGTGAGGGATTAGAATCACCTGCACATATGGTTGCTGCTGAGAAAGGCACTTTGTCATCCAGTTATTATGAGCGTGACTAAATGGCCATGTGCATATGTATGTGTGTGTGTCTGCATGTGTGCTGGCTGAAGAGACCCTGAAGCTTTAATGGATTCCTGTGGAGTGAAGGACAATCGTAGCCCATGGCCAGTCCAAGCTTATCCTCTGCTCATCTCATCTCTGCTCAGCTCAGAGCCAGCCACAGCTCCAGCTAGGCCTCAGGCCATCTGGCTGGCACACACACACACACACACACACACACAGATAGACTCCCTAAAGTTATGCTCCACACTTGTTTGTGAATATGCCATTCAAAAATCTTTACATAAATCAGTATGGTGCATTCTGCTGTACTTACACTGTGAATTCCACCTTAAACCTGGAACTTGTCAAACTGTGAGCATGTGGGTGTGAAATACAATATGATATGGCAAAAGCAGAGCTTTGCAATGGTATCAATAATGGGCCATTTCTCATTGCTCAGTTTAACAGTTCTAATCTATCAAAGAGCACAAAAATGTTTTGTATTTCTTTACTGCTGTCCAAATAGCCTAGACCTAACTTGGCAAACAGCCAACAACTTAGCTCAACTTCTCCTTGACTTGTTTTGCACAAGCGACAAACCCTTCTGGTGTGTTAGCGTGGTGTGGTGTGGCAGTAGTTAGGCTCTCTCTAGCCAGAAATATTTAGCATCTAAAGTGTGTAAAGTATGTTTAATGTGTAATCTCCCCTCCCTGGTGGGGGCTGATGTTCCTGCTGTGTCGGTCAACAGAGTAAGTGGACTGAGTACGATCACTCTTGGTGGCCCCCTTCAGTTATTCTTTCCTTTTGGTTCACTGTGTGGTTCTAATCACTGACCAGCTGTTCACTGCTGTGTACTTACACCACAGGGTAGTTAAAAGAACAAGGCCGCACACTGACACAACGCATTGTATTCCCACTGTAACACCAGGACTAGTATGTGTGCATATATGCATGTAAGCATGTGTGTGCTTGACGGTGAATGTGCACACTCACCTGCTCAGTACGTCTGCATATGTTCTAATTTGCTTGTGTGGGTTTTTTGTGTTTATGTGTGGATTTGTTTGTCTGGCCTCACCTGCTGTTTGCATCTCTGTGTGCTTTAATTAGTATGCGCTTTTGCATCTAGGCCTTTGTGATTTGGCACTGGCACTGCATGTTGGTGAGGCATAAAACATTTGAAGTCTGTCTGCGCTAGCCATTCAGCCTTAATGGCGTTAGTTACACAACTGAACTCAAGTCCCTGCTGCATAAATGAGTGGCATTTAGAAATAAGAGCAAGTCCAATGGCAGTGAATCACGTAGTGCTTTGCTGCAGAGCATGTCTGGGATGACTGACTTTGACATTGACCCAGATGAGCACTCCTCCCGAATGGACAGCAGCTGAAACCTAAGCAGTGCTAGCTCAGTGTCAGGAAGAGAAAACAGCCCTGCTCTTTGGGCTTCAGCACAGTAGTGGGGGAGAGAAGGCTGATTCAGTGCAGTCTTGCTGGGGGAAATGCTGCCAGTGCAAACCTCAGGTCTTTCTCAGAAACAAGGTTGCTAACTTCAGTGGTATGATACTAGATAAATAAAGGTAAAAAAAAGAAGAAGAACCAAGAGATAGCACTGTTCTCTTTAGTTTTGACATTCCTAGCAGATCACATGCTGGCGATCACCTGCAGAGATCATCCACCATCCTGCCTCCTATGTCCTACACACTACTGCATATTGCAGATGTCCTTAAGAAAAAGCTTGCTGAGATGGAGATTTCACCTCATCCCCAACCAGATGTCTCCAACCTTTTGTGGCTTGTTTCCCTAGTATGACACATTGCAAAGGCCCTCAAGGAAAACCTTGTACATATACAGTAGATGTTCTTCCATAACACATGATTGCTGCAATAGCAGTCTGATGTCCTCAGGGTCTCTGCCACTTTCTAGGCATCCCACCTGACAGTATTTCTACTAGACCTTTGTCCACATTGACCATCCCTGTAAAAACTACTTTCAAAATTTATAGCTATCACTCTTTCTTCTGTAAACAGGTCAGTCATAAAAGTGGTCACCATGTCTCGGAGACCTGTCCATTTTTTATGAAGCATGTCCTCCGAGTTACATTCTCTCAGTTGGTCAGGCAAAGAAGAAGGGGAGGAGGAATACAATTATTTATGTCGACTGCTTTGAGCTCAAGACAGTTTACTTTAGGTGGTCTAACTCTTTGGAGTATCTTGCCTTAAACGTGGCTTCTGAACCTACAGTGCAGACCACCTGGACAGCTATTAATGTTCCTCACTGAGTTTTCTGATTTGACCTCACTCATTATTTATAAGAAAAATATAATTGATAACAACAATAAATATAATTTAACTATGAAGTCTGTAACACGACAGTCTTACACAATTTGGAGGTGAAGCCACACATAAATATGTAACATAACAGCTTCAATTTAGTAACAGCTCATGCACTAAATATTGTCAGTCTATCAGTAACTGACTTTACAATTTCTGAACACTGTTGTGTGCATTTCAATTTTGTAGGCAGTCACGCAAAGGATCCCATATCATTAGCAAATAACACCTTGATCTAATTGCAGATCTTAAAATGGTTCAATATGAGCCTCCTGAATCCAGATAGCCTAGGCAATGCTATAAATGTAATGGTTTACACATTACACAGTATTAGCTAATTAGCTAGCACATTAAGGTAGTGCCACTTAGAGTGCACAGAACAACCACTTGTAATGGCTGAACAACTCAGTTCATGATCTGAAAAGATGTTGCAGAATAGCTGAACAAAAATGGTTCAACCCAGAATAGAAATACGCCGTAGCATTTATAGGGACTCTGTAACTATTTCTAATGCTTTATGTTTAACCAGAAGAACAGATATATTACGATTATTACTGAAAATAATGATAATAATACCAGAATGTTTTTGGCACTATTAAATAGCTATACAACCCTAAGCTCCCATTATGAGGATGTCACTCCTCAAAAATGTGGCACATTCTTTCAAAAATCATCAGTTATCATTTTCTCTGTCTTAGAACTCAGCAAAATTGGGGCTTAGTGTAATTCCTCCACCTGCGAACTTGATCCCCTCCCAGACATTCTTTTAAAGAAGGTTTTAAACTATATTGCAGGCTTTGTAGTGAAAATATTAAAAACCTCCCTTCAGACAGGAGTTTTCCCAACACATTTAGAATTGCAGTTAAGCACATACTTAAGAAGCCAAACCTAGATAGTTGGGCTTTGGTACTGTAACTATAGGCCTGTGTCTTATATCAGTAAACTGCTCAAAAAGCTTATTTTGTTAAATGAAATTTCTAGCTGAAAGTAACATGTTCTGAAAATTCCAGCCAGGTGTTTAAGCAAATGATAACAGCACAAATGTCCTGAAATAGTTTGACACAAGATTGAACTCTGATAACAGTAGAGAATATAACCACAGCACTGAAAAGAGTTGACCACTCTGCCTCAGTTTACTGACCTGAAAACTGATTTGGTTCTGGGACTGTTCTTAAGTGGTTTCACTTTAGAAAATTCAGAACATTGTGTTAATATGCAGGAGCACAAGTCAGGCTGCCATGACCTAACCTGCAGCTTTGCCCCAGGAAGCTGCCTTGGACCATTACCTTTAACTTTGTACTGCACATGCTTCATCTTGGTGCTGGGTAAAATAACATGGACATCCATAGCTACAGTATATACGGCACATTTCCTCTGATCCTTCAAACGCTGATAGTCTTGATTCTCTAACCTCTTGCTTGATGTTGATAAACTGATTAAATCTAGACTAACACAAATCAAAAATATTACTGATTGGACTAAAGTCTGACTAACTGAACTACATAAAAAGTTACCAGCCTTTTACAGAAAAGGATGCAGGGAAACTCATTCACACTTTAATTTCTAGTCAAAAGGACTATGGCAATGTATTTCTTATCAGACTCTACAAATGAGTAAGATGACTACAACTTATCCAAAGCTCAGGTGTCAGGCTTTCAACCAGAACCAGGAATGGAGTACATTCCATCAATTTGAGCTACTCCACACTGGCCCCCTCTGTCCTTTTAGAATTGATTTAGAAATTATTTTAATGGTTTACAAAGCACTGAATTGCTTCACTCAAGCCTATATTGCAAAGCGACTAAAACCACATACAGTATCTGTGCTCTCACAGTACCAGACTCATAAAAACGTACACATTTAAAGTCTCTAACACTTTGCCACCAGAGATTAAAGAAGAAACCTCAGTGATCACTTTTAAAGGCCAAGTAAAAACCTACCTATACAAACTGACTTTCCACTAACCTCCTCCATAATATTTATTTGTTTGTTTACTTGTACATATAAGAGTATTTGTCTCTTTCTTTCTTATGTTTACAGCACCTTGAGTGCTTTACAAAGAAACAGACTTGAAACGTACTTTGTGCCATGTTTTCCCTACTGACAACGCAGAAGAGAGCTCAGTCAAAGTGCTCGGCTCCTTCAGGCCAGCGGACAGCTCCATACCTACAAGTCTCTGATGCAGCTCCAGCACTTCACATGTTGTTTTTCCTAACGCCGTTTGTCAGTTCAGGACCATGGACAGCACCTCTCACAGCCCCTTGCAGGAGTCTTACCGCAGAGAAACACCGGCCGTCCTTTAACACCATATAAAACATGACTGACCCCCTTATCACGCGCTGTGTCTCAGTTCTTATTTTGTCTGTGCTCCCGTCTCCACCTGGACTGTAAAGAAAGCTGGCACGCAGCTGCCTGTATGTTCAGGCAAGTTGTGAAATGTATGCAGTTATGGAGAGAGCTGGAGAGAAAGCAAGTGTTCCTCTCAGCACCTCTTTGCAGCCCTCTTTCATGCCTCTCGGTCTGGCTCAGCGGTTAACCCTGAGTACCCTGCTGTCCCTGCTGACCCTTCTCCACACAGAGCCCCACTGCTGGCTACAGCAGTACATTGACATGCTTCTCAGACAGCTGATTAGCAGCCGTGGCTGTGCCAACGATACACACACCAGAGGTGAAGGTGTACACAGACACTAATTTTGTTCTTTAGCTTCTTCAACTATTCCTTCCTCTCATATTCGGAGTGAATCCTAAGGTGCTGTTCTGACATCTCATTGAGGTGAAATAGATTAAAGGATGCTGGTAAATGTCTCTGGTGTGGGATGAGAATGCTAAGCTGCTGCCTGGCTATGTGTGGGAGTTTGTTAACATTTGAAAGTCTCACAGTTTGTTTCACAAGTGGTGCAATATCTCATTGGAGAATCTGGTATGGCGGCAAATTCTCCATGCCAATATGTGATCTGTGAGGCTCCAATGTGAAAATTGGATTGAAATATTACTACCCAAACAAGGCGAGTTGATAATAGGAAATTTGTGTTTTACATGAGCGCAATGGGAACCACTTTCATTCTGCCTGCTCTTGTCAAATGATACAAATCATATTTACAATGTGGTTAAATAATAGGGCCTCTTAAAAGTATTAAGATTAAATGAATTATCAATAACCTTTCCTCGCTCCTTCTTTTCACCTCAGCACTGAGCCGGTCAATGATGCCCTTCGGCTTGATGCGTCGTGAGCTGGCGTGTGAAGGCTACCCGATTGAGCTGCGCTGCCCTGGAAGTGATGTTATCATGATAGAGACGGCCAACTATGGACGCACCGATGACAAGATCTGCGATGCAGATCCCTTCCAGATGGAGAATGTGCAGTGCTACCTGCCTGACGCCTTCAAGATAATGTCACAGAGGTAACTATTGATTTGTTTGGCTCTTGTGTATGTGTTTGTACAGAGCCACAGCCTGTTATTGGCAGAGGAAACGAGATACTTTTTCACAATATTATTCTTCCAGAATTTCTTGTGTTTCCTTCTGAGGTGCTGATATCTTCTGTGGAATACTGAAGTCAGCATCTTTGTCGCGTGAAGAACACCGCTGAATCTTTGTGTGTGTGTTATTGTTGCAAGAGTATTTGTAGTGCTTCATACAGCTACACTATGTGTTTGTACTCAGCATCTGCTTCCTCTGAGCTCAGATCAATGGAAGCCCTCTTCCAGCTATCCATCATGCATGAAATGGAGGCACAGGGTGCCAGCTTTGGGAGAGAGCAAGGGAGGGAGGGAAGTGGCAGTGGGTGCAGGAGAGAACTGAGGGGGTAAAGGAAGGGAAGAGACGGCTAGAAATAAGTGACTGATGGAGTGAGATTTAAGATATAAAGGGATGGAGAGACAGTGCAGGGGAGAAATGCTAAAGGCGGAGGATTATGTGATAAGAATGAGTGAGTGCATGTGTGTGCAGATATGTATCCTTTCTTCTGTGTGTGTGTGTGTAAAAAGGCATGTAGCAGTGTGGTTTAAATGTAGTTATTATATGTATATGAATGTTTTTGCCTGTGTGGTGAGAATTTAGCCCCCCTTGTCCTTCCCTGTTCTCTCACCTCTAATTGCTCCCACTCACAATCCCTCAGGAGAGGAGGCTCTTACGTCACTCGCCCTCTCTCTGCCACTTCCCTCCCTCCATCCCTTTCTCTATCCTTCACCCCCCAATCTCCCTCTACTCCCACCTCCCCTCGGGTGCTGCTGTCACATGATCTAGTCTAGTGTGAAATTAGTCCCTTCCCTACCGTTCTCTCTTTTTTTAGCGCCTGAAGATCTTTTCTTTTTTGTGCCCACTCCTCTTTGTCTTTCTTACAATGGTTGCTCATCATTTTGTATAACTTACTTCCTCCCTTTCTCTCTCTTTTCTCCCTTCCTTCCCCCGTTTGTCTCCTCTTATAGGTGTAATAACCGCACTCAGTGTGTGGTGGTAGCAGGGTCAGACGTGTTCCCAGACCCCTGCCCAGGGACCTACAAGTATTTGGAGATCCAGTACGAATGTGTCCCCTACAGTGAGTAATGAGACCCTGTCACCCCTTCCCACCCCCCTCTCCCCTCCCCTCCCATCCCTCTTCTTCCCCCACCTGAACCTTTTGTCCCCCTCTTCAACCCCCAGAAACCCTCAACAAATGACATTCTTACACTCACACATGGCTTTTTTTCACACAAGCAAAACAAAACACGACAGACAGTCATCTTCACTTGCAGTCTCTCTCTGTCTCTCTCTTCTTTCACATACACTGCACAGACACACAACGCACAGACCACTAAACCTTTCTTCTTCATTGGCAGAGTAACGCACGAGTAACTGAGAGAGATTTTCACATGGGGGACGGTGTTCCACAAACATAGGATCCAATAAGCACTTCACGCAGAATACTCAATAAACACCCACGGCAAACATGGGATCAGCCCTTATAGGTGATCACAGCAGTGTCACAGACACTGCCCAGCACTCACACACTGATTGACCCATGGGCATACCACTGCCTTTATCTGGTGCCAAACACCTTTGCTCTCCCCCTGATTTCCAATAAAAATTAAAATTGGGCGCAGTGAGACTGGGAGGAAGGGGGCATTGTGTGCATGCTGCACCTCACAATAGGAATGTTTACACAAACAGTAAAGGGCTTATTTTAGACCACATGACCTGGAGCGCCACAGTTTTTAATGTCCCCATGATAATGGCTCAATCCCTTATGGCACTGCCCAGAGCTCTGTGAAGGTGGAACATATGCCTGCACGCACACACACACACACACACACACACAGCACAGTATCATATCTCCCCCACTCACACAAAATGGGGACACACTGTGGCTCTTTTTCTCTCTACTTCTTACTCTTCCTCCTTTGAGTAAGCGTGCACATACAAATAAGATCACACTCACACAGCCAAAGGAGCAGACACAGCAAGGATTATATAGTGTTATGTTGATCCTCGCTCATGTGAAAATCTTCTCTCAGTCTCCCCTCCTCCCTCTCATGTATTATTACTCTCAGCACTGATCCCCTCACTGTGCAGGAACACTTTGCTGGAGGGGAGGGACAGTTGTGCTCCCCTCCACCGGGCAGAAATACAACTGGGGTGCAGAAAGGGATGGGGCAATAAGGGTGTTGGGGTTGGGGGTAAACTGTGGGACAAGGGTCTTCTTGGGGAGCAGGGCCTGGTTGATTTATCAGGGTGGGGTCTTGGGTGATTCTCTCTGCTTTTTCCTCAGGTGCAGATGCTGTGGCGAGCTATGGGGTCAAGTCCATGCCAAACCACTAACCTTCCTTCTTCTTATTTTCCCTCCTCATCTCTCTGAGGTCTCCTTCACCACATCTTTGCTTTCTCACAATCGGTATCACCCCTTGTGATCTCTCTTAACTATCTATATTCTGCATTTTTCTCTTTCACTTTCCATCTGCACTCCCAGATCTTTAATCTTTGTCCACACCTTCACTATTTTTCTCATTGTTCATATATGTTTCCTTTGTCCATCCATCTGCCACAGTATCTTACCATTCTGTTCTGTCTCTTCTGTTTCTTTTCTTTTTTTTTACAGGTGGGATAAATATTCCAAGTATTCAACCATCTGGCTCTGATGGGGAGACTGAAAACTCAGGGACTTCAAGGCACCTCTTTCAGTCTTTCCCCTTACTCTGCTCAGTGCTTTTCTACCCTCCCTTTACCTTTTGAGAGACTTTGTTCAGTGGGGTTGCAGTCACACTCAGATAAAATGTTAGCTGGATGTCTTGTCTTCTATGGTGTTAATATTCTCTTCACAGACTTCCAAGTGGCAACAAGGCTCTTTCTGAAGTCTCCTCTACCCTCTGCTTTTTGGTCACCCTGACCCTTTTTTACTAGTCCTCCGCTAGTCCTGTGCTGTAGCTTGATATCTTGTATTGTATTGTTCATAGAGGGCCGAGGTAGCACTGCTTAGTTGTCTTGTTCTGCTCATGCATTCTAACCTTGTCTTTTTCCCTCTGACTGCACAAGGGAGCTTGTTCTCTCTCTGCAAGGCAATAAAATGGATGATTAAATAGCTGCTGACTTGCATTTTTTCCTCTTGGTGTTTGGAAAAAAACTTTGTTGATTATGTCTGAAGTATGGGCTTAGAAAATTGGAAGCTGATCCTCTATGATGAAAAGTCCAGCCTGTCTGAGGTGACAAAGAAGAGCCAATTACCCCAGTCCTCTGCCACTCTCCTCCATTAGAGAAACAAGGACATGCGTCACTCACAGAGACATATACACAGCAATATAAACAAGCATGCATGCACGTGTACGCACACAGTACGCACTGTGGCCGCTCTACATGTTTGTGCTCATCTGACAAACTAAATACGACCTGACACATTCAGACTCAGAACTGTAACTGTTCATCCCAAAACCTAGTCACCATCACACCGCACGCCACTCAACTCGGCCACTTTTAATTACCAGGAGTGGGGGGCGCGTCGCTCTCTTCAGTTCTGCCTCAGCAGAGATTTGTCAAAATTAATTGAATTTGCTGCTGCTAATCGCTCTGGTAATGCCCCATCGTTCACTTTTTCTGGGAACGTGGGGCACTCTGGCATCATCCAAGGCTGTATTTCATTGGCTGTCTCAACAAAAAGCAGAACACAAGTGAGATTATATGTAAGTTGTGTGGCACAGAAGCTGAGATGGCGCTCAGCCATGTTGATGGCTTTGTGTGATGTTTGCGTCTGACAGGGTCTTCTATGTGCATGTCACACAGACGTTATGCTACCAATCACCTGAAACGGTGAGGTGACAGCCAAAGCCGAGC
>NW_018127985.1:1534551-1538946 GCF_001952655.1 Monopterus albus | reverse complement strand
ACACACACACACACACACAGATTTTCTGGACTCCTGTCTGAGCTCAGCTGACAGAGGTGTGGGTGTGTGTATGTGTGTGTGTTGCTGTGCATGGTATCACCTTGGCAAAAAACAACATCCGCCAACAAGTCAAATCATATCTCAACGAGCCAAGGAGCCCTGCGAGGCTTTCCCGCCACATAGCATTGTTTTTGCCAGCCGGAACAGAACAAGGCAAAATGGCTCAACTGAACTCTCATTTCACACTGTCACAGCCTGCTGTAGACTACTGGATTCCATTAAGACATCACAGATTCACGCAAAGAGATGCAGCGAGTCTTTACTGCAGGACATCCTAACCCACAGTCTTAACACAGATGTACACCAAGTCAAAGTAAATCTACCCTGTATGAAAACTCTGCCTGTCCCCCCTCCGCCTCCAGGACAAAGTGCTACATCATTATTGATTCCTAATTCTCTCCACTGGGGCCGTCCATGCTAGCCATGCCAGAGCCATTAGACCCGGTGTTGTGCTGCTGCTATTCAGCTGTGATTTATCTTGTTAATATGCACAGTGCAGGTAGCTGAAGAACTGACTTTAAAGGTGCCTCCTTAGGCCGTACCGTAGAGATTCTGCAGAGCTTCTTAGGTAACTCCATTTTGTGGCTCTGCCACTGTTTCATTTTATAAAACTGATACTTCCCCACAGATATATTCAGCACTGCCTGTTCATTATGAGGCATAGCTTTTTGGACACAAAGCTGCTGGAAATGATACTTGACTTGTCAGCAAGAGTTAGTCAGTAGAAGGAATAATGGCACTATAATATGACAAGTTTGCAGGGGAGGAGAGGAAGCACTTTGATGTAGTTGAAAATGAAGTTCTATTAATATGTATAGGGACACCATTAGACATGGGGCTCATAAATGTTTGGTGAATGGAAAGCAAAAGGCTTTGCTCAGGCCATGGAAAAGGATGATTCTTTACCATAAAAAATGTAAAGTGAGAGAGGGTGAATAAAGAGAGATGAGAGGACAGAAGAAGCTGGGGATCACACACTATCTCTCAGCACTGTGAACAAGACAAAAGAGGTTAAGTTGTCCTGCACTACTCCAACAATGTGTGCCTTTGTGTGTGTGTGTGTGTGTGTGTGTGTGTGTGTGTGTGTATTTGAGAATGTGTCTTTCTTGCTGTACTCATTAGTGTGGGAGTAATTGATAGGGTAGTAGAGCGCTGAGCAGAGTGATTAAGGGGAGAGAGGGCAGTGGCTTATTTCTCAAAAGGGCCCTGAAAGAGAAATGCTGAATGAATCAGACAAACAACCAAAGTGGCCTTAAACTAACCTCCTGCTCACTGTGTGAACACTTTGACAAGTTTCTGTCTCTTTTTGTGTGTGTGTGTGTGTGTGTGTGTGTGTGTGTGTCCTTAGGTATGTGTGATGATCATGTGTGTCTGTGTTTACTATCTATTTTTCAGTGCACCCAGGGCGAAGAACTCAAGCCAAGAGAAGATTTTCATTTTATCTTTTCTTCTGCTCTCTTTCTACAGCACTGAAAAGGTTTTCTTTCTCATTTTCTCACTCTCTCTACATGCCACGTTCATCTCATGATTGTCCTCCTTTTTAGAAAAACAAACTCATTTATAACATAGCATTTAGCATATCATCTTTGACGGTTGTAACCTCACACAGACCACAAACAGATTTCTGTATGAAAAAAACTCCATACGTTTGGGCTCTGCTGAGTTCTGGTGGTGTCCCCATGCACCTTACCCAGCAGCTATTTCAGTGAGGTTGAAAGCTCTGGATGCTCTCTGGCCAGTCTCTCCCCTAACCTTGGAGCCAGTGATTGCACTCACAGTTGGTGGCGGGGATGTAATGCTTTCTTGCCCCGTTCCTGATCTTCACAAGACTCACATAGCTTTGCCATGTTTACCCCTCTAGGCTAGAAATGGCTGCAGTTCTCCAGGTATTCATGGAGGTTGTTTGTTCAGTTTGATTTTGGCATGATCAGTGTGGCTGCTGATACTGATTCTGACACCGCCTGTCCTGTACTGCTGCTACGATGCAAGGCTGTCCTCCTCTTACATAAGGCTACTACTGCTATTGCCCCCTCCCCCTTTTTTGCTTGCTATTTGTCTCTTTATTTTTTATTTTGTCCCTTTATATATTTATTTTGTTTCTCAGTCTCTGTCTCTCTTGCTTTCTCTCTCTCTATCCTTTTTTTTATGGGCAAACCTATAAGGCATTGTGACAATTTCACAGAGCTCCGTAACAACATCAGCCTTCCCCTGTGACACATACACACCAATCACGCTCACAGTGGGGGTTCCACCAGCTGAGGCACCTTTTGACATGTCTCTTCCCTAGAGACATGACTATCCACTTGCACACCACTTGAGCAAACAAGGAGCAAAGGTGTGTGCATGTAATGTGGAAGGCGGGGCTGAGATTCTCTCTTGTTCCTCCTTGAGTCTCCAGCTGCTCACAGA
This sequence comes from Monopterus albus, assembly GCF_001952655.1. Classification (NCBI taxonomy): domain Eukaryota; kingdom Metazoa; phylum Chordata; class Actinopteri; order Synbranchiformes; family Synbranchidae; genus Monopterus; species Monopterus albus. The sequence continues at coordinate 1,536,477 of NW_018127985.1, read as the reverse complement.
TATCCCCAGACGCAAAGATCCAGGCAGATACCAAACAGCATTGTGGATGTCGAGGGAGCCACGCCTTACAGTGTCAGCTGAGGCCTTGGTGTGAGTCAACACGACACACCCACCTATTGAGTTGTGTGTGATGAGCCCACTATAGACATTTTTCTCATCTCGCTTTAGTTTCTATACCCTGTTTTTTCTTCTCCCACTTTTCTTGTCTCTTCCTCCCCACCCCTCAACCGTGTCTCTCGGTGTGTACCTGTGTTTCACAGGTGCTCCACTTTGTCAAGCCCTCCCTTTCCCCTGTTGTTTGTTCTCTTTTTCTTTGATGAGCCAGCCTCGGCCAGGCAAGCCAGCAGCTCCTCATTGATTGGACAGTCGATGGGTTGAGTGTTTTTGTTGGGTTCTTTAGCAAGCATCCTGACTCTGTAAATTGAACAAAGCCAAAAGCACCACTTTCTTTAGATCAAGGGACCACTCGAATGTTTACACATACTGTAGTTGCTGAGAGTGGTATTCAATGATTCCTTCGATAACAACTAGCCACACATAGAGACGCACTCATTGCCACCTTTCCACCTACCATCCCCCCATCTTTTCTCTGCCTTTCGCACTCTTTGTTTACTTCCACAGCTGAAGAAGACTATGGCAAGATGCCCTTCCTCTGTTCCTTTCTCCAACAGGTTACAGGAGCTGCATTCTGGGCATAAGGCAAAGTGGGAGGGAGAGAGGGAGGGTTATGGCAATAAGAGGGGTGGAGGTGGCATCAAGAGTGTGTGGTTGGGGGTGAATTGTGTTGTTGGGGGATTACTGGTAAAGCAGAAATGAAATGGAAGTGGATTTAAACCCAGGTCAGGCCATTTTCTCCTCCTCATTTTCCATTTGAGCCATCCTTTCTCTGAATAGCCAACCATAACACAGATAACTTGCTTAAAAAAGAGAGAGAAAGGACAGCGTTTTATTTAATCTCAATTTTCTCTTTTTTCTGCACCTGTTTTTCTTTCATTCTCTTTACTTTGCCTTTCTCTCTCTTCCTTACTGTCCTTCTCTTTTATCTTTCTATCTCCTTCTTTCTCCTTTTTTCCGATGCTTGAATAGAAGTGGATCAAAAAGGTAAAGACCACAATGAACATAACAACCACAGCTTGCCCCTTCTTCCCCCTTCCCTCTCCTTTCTCCTTCCTTCTCCTCCTCCCCCCTTGTCTACCTTCCTCCACCCATATCCCGTCCTAACCAGCACCCTGTGTAGTGGTCATGTTCGATGTTGATATCCCGCCCTTTTCTTTCTCAATCTTAAACCGCCTCCTCTGCCCTTCTCTCTTTCTGTCTCTCTTTGACTTATAACCAAATCTCTAAAATCCTTCTAGATGTCCTCCTTGGTTCTGATGACACCAGCCTGACTGGCATGCACGCACACATACACACACACACACACACACAGACACACTTGCAGAGACACATAAAAAAGGCATCATGGGAGGTCAGTCCGGTATCTATGAGAGATAAACAAGAAATTAATTCCTGTCATATACAAAGTAACACACCTCAGCCTAAACCTACAGACAGCATATGTTCATATCATGTCATGGATGGCAAATATTTTGTTTTTTCCATCCCTTTCAAAAACCATGTGTTGCCCAATACACACTTGACAATTCACATTTATCATTACATTTCTCAGATATTGCTCTGCTCATTTTGCTTTTGCAATTTATTTGTCCCTGCAGATCTAAGAAAAAAAAAAATCTTCTCTTTCTCTTCACATTACTCAGTTGCTCTTTTTCTCCATACTGTATCTCTACTACTCTTTTGTTGTTGTTGTTGTTGTGTTTATGGACTGACTCAAAGTTTGTTGCTGTAATCTTGAAGTAAACACACTGTGTTAAGTTAACAGTAACTGGACAAAGTTACTCTCAGATCATTTTTAACATAATCCCA
>NW_018127985.1:1531696-1534499 GCF_001952655.1 Monopterus albus | reverse complement strand
CACAGTTTCCATTTAACTCCTTTTCTGTCACTGTCCCCTGAATTATGTCTCCTTTTTTTCTCTGTTTGTCATTTCCCCTTTCTCTTGTTCTCTTTCTATCACCTTTCAGTGATTGGTTTATCTCTCAGATCACATCTGGCACCACAAGCAGCCGCAGGCTCTTTTGAGCATCTCTTACACTTCTCTTGCTCTTTTCTCTTTCTTTCTCTCTCTCGCCACCTCTCTGTTGTCTATAGCACATGCACTGTGAAGTTGCACCCCTCTGTACCTGTCTACATCTGTCAGTCCCTCCTGGTTCCTTATGTGTTCACTGAGGCTGCGGAGGGGGAGGGGATGGGAGGGGACAGTGTATTCCCTGTAAGGAGTGCTTCAGCTCCTTGTAATGGCCTCACTGATGCAGCAGGGCTTCGCCACAAGCACTCCTAAAGAGCCCCAATCAGCATGGCCAGGCACCTCAATCACTAGCTTCTTAAAGAAAAAATACAGACCATATCTAAGGCCAGGGAGAGAGTAGTGGCCATCAGTGGCCGGCTTCCCAGTGAGCCCTGACTCCCCCTCTCAGGTCCCAATCCTCTTCAGCGCTCTCTGAACCCCATTCATATTTGTTTCAACCTTAGCCATTTCTTAGTCTAGCCCCATGGTTAGAGGCATATGTTGGAGGAATTAAATCCTATATAAGTTGCCATTAACTGGTTTATGGACCTTCTTGTTTGTCATTGTGTCCATGGCTTTTCATTAACATAGATGTTTGTCTCAGCTTTTTCACCCACTGCAAGCAGCCATCTTAGTTCACTCTTGTTGCTTACAGTGGAATGGCAAGCTACACTCCTCCTCCTCCTCCTCCTCCTCCTCCTCCTCTTGCTTCCACCTCACCCAACTGATTATATTTATTTACTTCTTTTCCCACTAATGCTACAATGAATACCCCTTTCATCTGTCTGCACTCTTGCCCTTACCCACCATAACCCATCCCTCCACTGCTGCTAAACACACTTCCTTTCTCTGTTTATGACTGAATTAACATTCCAGACTGTTTTGCCTTTGTTTATCATATTAATCCTGAGACTGGGATGGGATGATGTGCAGTGTGCTGTGATGATGGTGTCACCTGCAGGACACCATTTCAGAATGTCCAACACTCTGTCAACCTACCTACTGTTAGGCTATTTTTAAACTTTCTTTCCATCACTTGCTCTGTTCCTTTTCTCACCCTTTTTGCTGACAGTCAGGAGAGTACACTACCCACATCATTACAGTATTTTCTTTATCACTGCTGACAGGACCAAACAAGTGTCCACTATATTTTTCTCACCTCCACTTGCTTTGCTTATAAAAGAAAGGAGGCAAGAAAATGAAGATGTGTTAGGCTACTGTGCACAATCCTGGTATTTCCAGGGAGGGAAGGGTTGGGGGAGCATACAGGGCCAGAACCATCATTCACACAAACAGCTATCTACCTTTAATTTGGAAAAGTGAGAGGGAATGAGAGGAAAAACCACTGTATCGTGTGACAGGAAAACACAAAGACTGGCTACGCATGGAGAAAGAACGAGAGAGTGGTCGCTATAGAGACGATGAGTCAGGCAGCATCACCTCATTAGGAATGACCCACCACACACAAGCACAGTCATGTGACCAAGGCAGAGCAGACACCCTATTGTGGCACAGGGAGATAGGGAAGAGTGTGGAGATTGTACATGCAGTGTTAGAGCCAAAGAACAGAGCGGTGAGTGAGTGAAGCAGGTGGTTATGAATATAAAACATAGCAGCTGGAGACAGCACCACTGGGAAGCCTGATTCAGAACAGGAGGGAGGAGTTAGGGAAGTGTGGGGCAGTGGCAGGCTAGGGTAATGCTACAGGCCTGTTGTTAAGTCAGTCAGTCAGTATAGGGAATGTCCGGCTGTTGTCTACTGTATCGGCAGCCTGTAGCCTCGTCAGTTGTGTCCCAACCAACTTTACTGTCACTCAACTTTACTCCAAGGCAGAAAAGACTTTGCTTTCAGTGGATGTTATCTCTAGCCACTGCCAGCATTTGGTCTCAGTGAAGGGTATTCTCTGGGGTGAATGTTTTGGTTGACAAAGGTACCAGTTTGACACCTGCCTCTTCCACTATCTGGGCAGTGTGTACTTGTGTGCATTGTCTGAGAGTTTGTTTATGTCCTAAGGGTGTATGTTTGTGTGTACATGTCTGTTCTTGGCTGTTTGTACTGTTTTGTGTTTTTACTACAATGACTTGACCCCCTTGTAGTGTAAAAGGAAGCGGAAAGACTATGGGAGTTCCTCCCTTCTTCTTCCTAATTTCTCTCTTCTTCTCTCTGTCACTATGTGTCACTCCTCAGCAGATTAACTAACTCCTAATTCTCATTTCACAGGAAATAACCTGTTTACTCTCTTACACCACTCCTCTCTCTACTTTTGTTTACACACACAGAACACCGTCATCTCTCTTTCTGCCTCTCTGCCTCTCTGAACTGCGCACCGGCATGCCTACATACACACACATTTACATCAAATCAAAATAAAATCAAATTTTATTTGTATAGCGCCAAATCACAACAAATGTCATCTCAGGACACTTTACAAAGTAAGGTCTAGACCTTACTGTTATCAATATTATTACATAGGGAAAACCCAACAAATCCCCCTTGACCAAGCACTTGGCGACAGTGGGGAGGAAAAACTCCCTTTAACGGAAGAAACCTCCGACAGACCCCGGCTCTTGGTGGGCGGCCTTCTGCCTCGACCGGTTGGGGTGAGTGGATAGAGGAGAGACAAAAGAAGAAAAGCAACAAGACACAACAA
>NW_018127985.1:1504595-1531217 GCF_001952655.1 Monopterus albus | reverse complement strand
TCTCTCTTGCTAGTTCCTGTCAGTACTCTGGCTGCAGCATTTTGGATTAACTGGAGGCTTTTTATGGAATTATTGGGACATCCTGATAGTAAAGAGTTACAGTAGTCCAGCTTGGAAGTAACAAATGCATGGACCTGTTTTTCAGCATCACTTTGAGACAGGATGCTCCTGATTTTTGCAATATTGCGCATATACAGTAAGACACTCCTCTCCATACTAATGGGCTGATGAATGCACATCAGCATATCATCAGGGGCTCACTGCACACACACACACACACACACACACACACACACACACACACACGCACACACACACACACACGAGCTAAACCTTGAAGCACATTACCTGTCCTGCAGGGACATGGGGTACCATGCCATGCTCCATTCTGCCCCCTGCTGTCTGTGTGTGGCACCTGCCAGTGACAGGTTGTGGGATTCAATTAGAGCAGCATCCTCTCAGCAGTTAGTCCTGTGAGCAGGCCATGACTGTGGGCCAGGTAGAGGCCTGGGCCAGGAGACAAACAAAAAAAAAAACACAAGGATGCCATTTTAGAAGCAGCTGCCAGCCATTGGCAGGGGGTGTTTAGATAATCAAAGTCATATTTTAACATTCATTGTGACGCTGTCGCAGCAAACGCACAGACACCATGGCTTGTAGATGACAACCAAAATGAAAAGTCTAAAATTAGCCTAAAGCTGTCAGGGCTTACTTTTAATTGCATTACCAGTCGATCACAAATTGCAGCTAGACACTAATGGGAGATGTTTGCTGTCATTTTCAGGAAAGTTTTAGTGCTTTCATTATTTTATACTGCAGCCTCATATTGACAAGTAACAGCTGACCTGTTCTGGAGAAAAGGTTTATGGAGATAAACAGTCAATTACTACAGCAGTATTTCCCTGTATGTGAAGCGGTAATTGGTGTGCTAAAGTATGATAGCTACAGCCTGGGTTTTAATCCCTGATAAGGTAAGTTTCATTAGCCATCTGGCCAGTTTGGAGTGTAAAGAAGTGTTGTGTCTGCACTCCCAGGCGACTTCACTGGGATGATCATGACTACATGATTTCCATCCCCACCCAAACAGGAATTAAACTATTAATCTATCTCACATACTGTAATCCCAGATGGCTCATACTACAGCTAACCTGCTCTAGCCAGACTAGGATAATACCTAATCTCAAGACTTATGCCTAATGCTTAATGTCTCATGCCTAATACCTCATTCATACTATGTCCATAATAGCCTCTTGTACTAAAGACTCTACTGACTGTACTGCAAGAGTTTGGCTGTTCTGGCTTCCCGCTGCTACTTTCATCCTTCACAGTTAGAGGGAGAGAGACAAAGGCAGAGCAAAGGAGAAGCAGAGAGAGCTGGTAAACAGGAAGGGGCAGTTTGGAGGGGTGGGGAGCACAGGTCAGAGCTAACGAAGCCCCCTAGGCAGGGCTTGCGGGGTGTGGAGTGTGGCCACTGTTTCTGTTTGGCCTGTCACTATGTGAATGTGTGTGTGTGTGTGTATGCATGTGGCCAGTGTGTACAGCCTATTGATGAGCCCCTTGATACTGGGCCCACCAAACAACCGCTTTATCAGAATAAACTGAGATTGCTGATGAGTAACTGGCAGGGTTTGTACAGGAGAAGAGAGAAGTGAAAGTAATACGACAAAGGAAGTCAGAGAATGACAATCTATGCTGCACTGTAATTGTGATGATGAGCCCGGTGGAGTACAGACTGCCTCCAATTTAAGGCACGGCTGGAAAGTTAGGTGCAATAATGAATAGTATTTTATTTTATTTTATTTTAGGCACTGTGTGCCTATTGAGGGTAAATTGTAGTGCAGAAAACCAGAACTGTATCATAAGTGACATACAATACATCAGCCTCCAAAGCTCTAGATCCAGTCCTAAACTTTTATTATTGTTCTATCAGGAGCTTTAATTTAGTGGCGGCAGTTATGACATCTATGCTGCGTGTCTAACGGGAGCTTAAATCCTTAAAGCACAGTTAAGGCTGGTAGCCAGAGTTTCTGGTAATATAACGTGAACAGTATTATATAAAAACACAAAACTAGCACATTTACAATGGTTAGGTTATGCTCAGTTCTGTTAAGCTGCTGTATTTTAATTAGATCGATGGGCCACACTAGTACAAGCTGATAAAGACAACACCAGCAAATTGAGGTGACTCTTGTACCACTATGTTTATACTGTATCTGCATACAAAGAGCTCAACAGAGTGCATCTGGTTTTTCCAGCCACTTTCATCAGCCATATGTCCAGCAAACATGGAAGCTACAGCTACTGAGCTGTATGTCAGCCATGGGAATCCTAGTTCTGATTTGGCCTCTTTAAATCTTGTTGTTCATTTACATTTTTGTTAATATTTTGTGTATAAGATGGATGTCTTTTTTTTTTGGATAAGTGACCACAGGGCAAATTGTCCCATAGAAGCTTTAGTCTGCCTTCTTTTTTAGAGCAATGCATATCAATTTCAGTATGTTATGGCAGCAGATGAGGTGGATGCTACCATGCATATTAATACTTTTCTAGTAGTTCATCCTTTTTGTGACTATAGAGAACAGGCTCGCATATATGTGGTTCTTTGTCCTTTATTCCACCTTGAGGCAGAGTGTTCTTGGCTTTGTTTATGGGTCACCTACATGTAGAACCACTGCGCTGCTTTCCACATGCTGTTTATTTCTCTATCTACAGTAGCACTGTACTTCAGAGGCAGTGTCCTACTTTCATTGGTTGTTTTTTCCACTCCATAGTTTTCATAGTTTTCTCCAGTAATACCTCATCCTTGATGTCCTTGATTTGAAATAACAATTTCTGTTTATTTGCAGTGTACTCATGCTGTGTTTGGATTTGTAAAGATGCCATTTGATAGTGGTGTGAGGAAGAGCTAGCAAGATATTAGTGAAGAAATGCATTGTTTAGCCATCTGTAAGTGTTGGTTTTAGCCATTGCTCTAAACATTATTTTGCATATTTTAGTAACCAGCGTTCATATTTGGAAAGCAAACACCTTAGGCGCCTCCTGCTTTTAGCAAGCATTTTGGTTCAACAGTGGAGCATGACAAGCCTCCTCCCTGTGAAAAGTCTGCATTCAGAGTGTTTGTTTATGCCTGAGCTTGATTAGATTCCTATTTGGCTGCCAGTCTCTGTCCCTGTTGGACCATCTCAGACAGAACAGGATAAATCCTAAGTGGCCCAGCACCACAGATCACCACCCACTATCAACAACAGCAGGACAAAAAGCAAAACGAGAAATCTGGATTTCCAAAGGCTTGATTCTCCTTCTGTACCAGACTCCATGCAATATTCAAGACACTTCAAGCCCAGACTGATCCATCACTCTAACAGTCACAGTGTGACAGTGTACAAGTATGTATGCACTGGTGTGAGCAGCATGTTATGTATTATTCTCGTGTTTATTAGGATGGAATGTATGTGACTGTGTCTGTTAAGTGCATTGGTGTGTGCTGTATGTTGTCTGTGTCCAAATGCCCCTGCAGTGCCCAATTAGTTCAGATGTGTTCAATCATAAGGTGACCAGTAGGTGTCCGGTTCTGGTGCAACCCAAAGCCAGAGAGCCGTATAAATAAGCTGGAAGAGGAGACATTCTATAGTATTCTTTAGTGCTTCCAACTCTCTCTCACTCACTCACTCACTCACTTTCTGACGCTGGTCATCCTGTGATGTCAGAATGGCGAAGATGCCAGCATCTTTATTCATAGATCACCTGACATACCCAGTAGTCCCAGGGCACTGTCTCTGTCAGGCAGGAACACAATGCACCAGCCAACCAATTTACACCAGTTCCCAGTGGATGATCTCCACCTTCCTGAAAGAAATCCTCTTTGTGTGTGTTTGTGTGTGAGCGTCCCCATGTACTTCTGTCCATGTCTATCTATATCTGTTATGAATAGGGACTGTTGTTTGTGTCTGTGTTTGTGAGTTGAGGTGGACTGGGAGGCCTGGCCAACCTCACATCTTTACCCCAGGATGCTTTTTTTTTGAGACATTACTCTTGACTGAGAGCCAAATTTAAGTCCTAATAAAACAAGGCCCACAGTTACTGTTTTACCACTCTGTAGCAGAGCGGAGAAGCAGGGGACTTTGAAATAAAAATGCACAATCAAATAAAAAGTAGGCCAAGATAAATTAGATTAGATACTACATCTAAGCCACGGCGGCAGCCAGAAATCTCCCATTTATCATAACCAGATGCTTTTGCAGCCACAATACTCATGTTCTACAAATGAGCTTTTATATGTTCCTCCATTTTAAATCTGATTATGTACCTCACCTCACTCCCCTCTCCTCCCTTCTCTCCCATTCTTCTCCTACTCTTTGTCCCCTTTTCAATTCTCAACCTACTTTTATCTTCTCACATGGTCTTCCATGGTCTTTGGCCTTTTCCCATTTCCTCTCTCCCTCCCCTGGCATTTCCATGATATCTTTCATTTTTACAATGCTTTGTTTTCATTCTCTTCTCTCCTTTTCCCTCTTCTCCTCTGTGCTCCAACACCCCTCTTCTGCTCCAGTATTTGTGTGTCCGGGAACGCTGCTGAGGGTGCAGGCGGCCAGTTCTCTGCAGGAGGCAGAGCACCAGGCAGGGGCGTGGTGTAAGGACCCACTGCAGTCTGGGGATCGTCTGTACGTCATGCCCTGGACCCCCTACCGTACCGACATGTTGTATGAGTACGCCTCCTGGGAAGACTTCAAACAGAACCGAGCCACCACCACCTACAAGTGAGGGCACCTCCCACCGTCCTAGATGATCAAATAGCATCAGTTGCTGTATTGATTTTATTGGCTTTTGATGTGGATAAGGATGTGATAACAGAATGGTCCCACTGAGGTGTCAGCTTGCTCACCATGAGGCCATGTTGTAGAAATGTGTCATGTAGGGTAAATTAACTAACATGTTCATGTGATTTTTTCCTCAACAGGCTGCCCAACAGAGTTGATGGCACAGGGTTTGTGGTGTATGACGGCGCAGTATTTTACAACAAAGAGCGCACGCGAAACATAGTTAAGTATGACCTACGGACACGCATCAAGAGCGGTGAGGCCATTATCACAAACGCCAACTACCATGACACATCACCATACCGCTGGGGAGGGAAGTCAGACATCGACCTCGCTGTGGATGAGAATGGTCTCTGGGTGATCTACGCCACTGAGGCCAACAACGGACGACTGGTGGTCAGCCAGGTGGGAGAGAAGTGAATGAGATGTGGATTATAATTGCAGGAGTGGCTTATGTCAAAACCTCATCTGACTAGTCAGGCATATTTTCATACCAGCTGGTTCTTTGTTTCTTAACAAAGAAAGCTGTAATCAGGCAGCAAGTTCCCACATAAACACAGTTTAAATTGCTGTTCAGAGACAGGTTGCATTTGTTTTCACTATTTTTGAACTTACCAGGAAATTGTTCTTCAAACTGCGTAAGCTAACCTATCCATCTAATGTACCAAGCCTTGCATAAGCTACAGTATGAGTGTGTAGAATAATGTTGCAACAGAGTAATAAACAAACTAGTGATCACTTTCATCATTAAGGAATTGTTTCTTTTCTGGAGAGTTATATTTTTTTTCCTACACTTGGAGGTCTCCATTGTGCCTTGCTGTGCAGTTTGAAGGTATAGTTAACAGAAGCAGAAATTATCTTCTCCAAAGCTGAGAGTGTAAATGCTTTTTAAACATTTTTACAAGTGCTCATAAATCCTTGCATTATTGTTGAGAAGTACTATTTGTACGGCTGCAGGCTCATTTAAACATGAGGAGGATGGGAAACAAGTCATTTATTTTTGAATAATACAGTTAGAGACAGGTAATTTTATCAATCCTGACATTCACTTTAGTTTTTTGTCATCAAGTGATATATTTCCAACTTCTGAGCTGCTACTTCACTATAGACCTCATCTAACTGAACTTCTGTAAGATAGCTTAAACTTACCAATCAGCATAAACGAAGTGTGCAACATACAGTACTTGGTCTTTTAGTCCTGAAGAAAATTGACTGAATATATTGAATATAGTAGAACTCCTCCAAATGCGAAACCTCTCTTCAAGCTTCCCACTATGATCATTTATGTATTAAGCCTTGACTGAATTAAGCATCTCCTTTTTGCCCATAGGTAAACCCTTACACCCTGCGCTTTGAAGGCACATGGGAGACCAGCTTTGACAAGAGAATGGCATCCAACGCCTTCATGGCATGCGGTGTGCTTTACGCAGTGCGTTCAGTCTACCAGGATGATGACAGCGAAGCAGGCGGCGACCTGGTCCTGTATGCCTATAATACTAACCGTGCCCGTGAGGAGCCTGTCAACATCCCTTTCCCCAACCCATACCAGTATATTTCCTCTGTGGACTACAACCCTCGAGACAACCAGCTTTATGTCTGGAACAACTACAATGTGCTGCGGTACCCGCTGGAGTTCGGCCCACCAGACCCCACTATGGGTAAGGAGTGAGCCTACTGAAAGCACCGATACACACAAAAAGTGTTTCTTTGTAGCACATATTGTGTATTTTGAATAGAATATTTCTGTACAAAAGAAATCTGATGTTCATGCAATGAGTGAATTTCTTTTAGGATTATTTCATATCTATAAAATATGAACGTATGCATGTGTTTGGTCTAATAAATTGATTGTTTGAGTAAATCCAGCGTGATTCAAACATCCCAAGGAGAAAGTGTTTGTGATGGTTTCTTATCTGACATTTTGATGCCTCAAATACCAAATCATTGTATTTCCAACAATTACCAGCCAAAGTTATCGTAAAGGGCAGCTTCTCAGGTATGATTGCTAAAGTGCTTCATATCAACCTCTCTTTGTCATGGATAATGAAAAAGTCACTCCAAATTGATAAGGGGGGATGAGAACGCCACATTGCATTTTTTTTAGTACATCGATGTTAGAGGGAAGTTGAAATGTACTGTATATACGGTAGGAGACATATTAATGAGCTTTCTGTGCAGTATAATGCTCATTTTTGGCCCAGATAGATGGGCACGTGTCACAGAGTTGTGACTGCATTTGATCAGTTAGGAGTTTGTAGTTGTGATGTGTTCCTTTTATCTTCCCACTAGTTTGGGTTGTTAGTGATGGTGACTTCTCTGATACATTTGATCAATTATTTACTTCTCCCTGACTTGTGATGATGCTCTCTCCATCTCCTCCCCTGCTTTTCCTCCTCTTTCTGAAGTGCAGGCTTTGAGCGGCTCAAAAAGGATTTGTCACCAATTATTGTTGGGCTAACTTTTGAACTCAGCTTCTGAAAGAGATCTTACTTGCACATGCATGTGTTCCTCCCTTTCTTTCTCCTTTTTTTGGCTTTTGCTGTGGGATCTTTCTTCTCTCTAAAATAACCCTTACATCTCTTTATAACTCTCTAAATGTCTCCAAAAATGCTGTAGGTGACAACTGGACTTGCTTAAGGTTCTTGAAGACATTTCACCTCTAATGCAAAAGGTTGTGGTTCTGAAGAACCTAAGAAGCTTAGCACCAAAAGCATCTGTTGCACTTACGGATATACCATGACATGGATGACTGGCTCTCTAAATGTCTCTCTTTGCGTCACTCGTAGCCTCTGACTCTGTCTTCTCTTCTCTCTGTGTTATTCTGGGGTTACCTCAGGCCCCCTGACCACCACTCAAGTGACCACCACTCTTCCAGCCAGGGCATTCACCTCCAGTGCCAGCCCCTCTACTGCCCGTCCTCTTCCCTCCACTTCACGACCAATTGGTTCCATCAACAAGCACCCTGATCTTCGACCAATTACAGCCACTGTGCCTGTCACCCGTCAGCCGCCACGCCCTCCTGAGCTCCATGTTTGTGAGGCCAAGCTAGTCCGAGGTGTCCAGTGGCCCACCACACAGAGAGGAGAAACAGTAGACCGCCCATGTCCCAAAGGATCTCTAGGTGAGGACATGTGCATGCTAGTACTTTTTTCCACTTCATGAAACAAACATATGATTCAGTGTACTCAAACTGCATGTCCCCTATGCATGTGGGTGTTTGTGCGTGTAGTACTTCTCTGTGTTTATGCCCGTGTGATTAGCATGTTGTGCTCTCACACTTGTTTTTCCGCTGTTGTCTTCTTCTGTCCTTGCATTGGTCCCACCAGCAGGCACAGTCCCAGAGGACTCGCAGATGAAAGCCTGTCCTCCACAAATGAAAGACTCATCTCCCACAGAACCAGAGCTGATTGAAAGTGGTGAATAATGAAAAGAAAGGCTAGACAAGACAGACATCTCTTCCCTTCAAGCTAGCTTCTATACCTCTAAACATTCAGCCATCAAAAAGCTCTTTTTAGTCACAGAAAAAAGACATTGCTCTCCAATGTCTTTTGCTGCGTTGTATGTTCTATTTGTGAGAATGACTGGAACATTAAATTAGCAGCTGGCTTAATTGCTGCATCTTGGCAGATGTCTAAAACCCAATATATTGTGGATGGAATAGAGTGAAGAGAAGTGGGAGAGAAGAGAAAAAGTCAGGAGAGAGGAAAGGGGGGTATGAAATGCAGCCCCACATCTGCTCTGATCCTGTGAAACGTTGCTGGATTGTCTCTGTTGTCTCTGCACGCCCTTTCTGCTTCTGTCTCTCTGTGGTCTCTCTTCTCCTCCTTTCTCTGCCTTGATTTTGTGACTTGATGTTGGTTATTTGTGTTAGCAGTGGCAGATAGACCCTTCACTGCTTTTATTCCTATGGGATGTCTTTTCTCCGAACCCTCATAACAAAACAGATAAACCTTGATGGAAATGAGAGTTGGTGGAAGGTGCTTCACTCTGGATGTTTTATTTGACAGTGAGTGATCCTGCCTGATGCTTTTGGTGGGTGTCTTTGTGCGCAGAGTAAACCTTAAGTGGTGTGTCTGCATATGTTCTTTTTAAACCATTCCTTCTGTGGGATGAAAGCCTATTCCACCCCTCCTGTCTTCTTCTTCTCCTTCTGTTCCCCTACTTTCTCATCGGCCTTCACTCCATTATTTAACCTTTTCCACTTCTGTCAGACTTGTTATTCTAGCTTCCCTCTTATCTTCAAACACTTTAAGTCTTGCATTTTTTAAATTCATTTCATTTTATTTTTTGTGCGTAAAAAAACTCACTTTCTTGCACTCAGCCCTCTCCTCCACACTTTCCCCTTTAATTGCAGACACCTAACGCTTATTATCTCTCCATTATTCCCCCTCCTCTGTTTCTTCTCCCTATCCTCATCTCTAGGCATCGCTTCGTTCCAGTGCTTGGCAGAGCAGGTCATATGGAACCCGCGGGGTCCTGACCTGAGTAACTGCACCTCCCCTTGGGTCAACCAGGTGGCCCAGAAGGTGAGACCAGGAGCTGTACCTCTTGGCCATGGGTCTGTCCCCTTCCTCTGCCCACTGCCCCGACCAGCGTCCCTGTCCTCCTCCGCACACACATTAACATATCTCCAAGGGTGGCCTGATTAAAATACAGACTCATTTCAACTGTCCCTTCATTACAAGGCATCTGATCCTAATACTTAATTACCTGTCTTTTTTGCTAATATACTTTAATTACAACTAGGATGAATTTCAAGGGGAAAAAATCTAGGTGTAGGGCTTCAAAGCTTGCCAAGCACCCTGCCACAGTTTCTCCATCTTAGTCTCATATAATGCACTATCTCTCTATCTTTAAATACTGCACAGTGATTCTAACTTAGGTGACTGCCATTTAAATGACCAAACCGTGATCGGATTTCAGAAAATGAAAAAAAAGTGAAGTGTTGACTGGTTGATGTGGCTACATTTCTGCAGGTGAAAACTTTTATTCAGTCATGCATACCCTTGACCAGCTTTCTTTAAGTGTGTGCATGTGCTGTTAAGCTTAAGTGGCATCATGTTGAAAAGTACCATTTTTAGAAAAACCCATTATACCTTCTCCTTTTGGCAACCAATCAATTGCAATTACAAAGTGGTTGCTAAGGTTGTGATTTGCATGTGAAACAGTCCTAGAAAGAATAAAACTCTTCACAATTTGTTCAACAAGGTCCATCTTTGTTTACAGTGATGTGAGAGGAGCCAATAATAAAGATCCTTTTCAGAGAGAGTCTGGGGAAATCTGATTACAGAACAAACAATATGCAAATTGAGTTTTTTTTAGTATTCAAGCTAACACTCAACATTTGTGTACTCTCAGTGTGCATGAAAACAATTAACAGTTTCAGTTTTCCAACCATTTTGAATATGGCTGAACTAATAAAAGCAGATCTGTTTTATCATCCTATACTATGACTGTAGGTAAACACGTGTGCATTTTTGCATGCTCATGTCCAGATAAAGAGTGGTGAGAATGCTGCCAACATAGCTGGTGAACTGGTGAACCACACGCGGGGTCGGATCCAGGCTGGAGATGTCAGCTCATCTGTGCGACTAATTGAGCAACTGCTGGACATACTGGACGCCCAACTTCAGGCCCTGAGGCCTGGAAACAAGGAGTCGGCTACACGAAACTATAACAAGGTAGAAGAAAATGTAAACGCACACACACAAGTATATACATGCCCATGCTACAGTATATTTAATTCATGCATTAGAAAGGAATGCTGAGTTGAATGCAAGTTTACCCCCCTAGTGTAATTGCAAGGACCAGTGAGTTTTTAATTTACAGTTTTTTTGTTCAGCTGTTTAATTCCAGGCTTTGTTTTCTCCCTTCCAGCTCCAAAAGCGAGAGCGGACCTGTCGGGCCTACATCCAGGTAGCTTCTCTCTTTTATCTGTCTGCTTTACATGCCTGTAGAACAGGACTGCTTTGAGACTTAGAATAACGGAGTTAGGATAAATCCCTAGACTAGGTATGTGGATGAAATTCCACCGGCACAGTGTTCTGTATTATGATTTATATTGGCTTTGGAATCATGACTTATAGAATTTCTGGTTTAAGCTGAAGGGCAGTGTGAGTAAGTTTTGGTATAATTCAAGGCAGACAGCATGTGCAGTATTTAAATGTTGATGTGGTTTTTTCCACAGCAGTGAAAAGCTGATTTGTGGTTTTTCGTGGTGTAGATATGGTTGAAATGTGGGTTCAGCTAATGTGGAAGTCCCCTGTTTATGACATAATCTTAGCTTGTGATAGAGCTGAACTCTATAATATTGGCCTTGGCCTCACTGTATTACACAATAAATTACAATATCTGTGGCTCAGAGAAAATGTAATTTGACAATAGCATGAAAGGCAACAGTTTGTGCTACTACACCCGTCTGTGCCTTTTCAATATTTGTGCAATATGTTTGGTTATGAGTAATCTGATATTAAGAAGAGGCATTGTGTATGCTTCTGTGCAATGATGAAATGGGGCACTCTACAGCACACACGGTCTTTTGTGCGTCTTGACCTATCTGCAGCATACTGTAATATGATACCACATCTTCTGATCTCTGTTGGATGAATGTAAAGGCTGCTGTGTGGCATGTAACTGGGCCATTATTTATTTATTTTTGTCTCTCATAGCAAGGTAGCTCAGCAGAAGCCCACTGATCTGAGGATAAACCAAACACACCCTCCGTCTTTCTCGTCTGTAGCAGACAGAGTGCGTTCTGATGCTAAATTCATTTTGTTAACAGCAATGCTCTTTAGTCCACACAGCAGTCAATCCTTCATTTTGAAAGGCCTGAGCAAGAGAATTACATGATTCATCAAGCAGGCTACTCCAATAAATTGGATAGCTTATACAACCATCAAAATTGCCATTAAATGAATTGTAAGTGTGAAATAGAATGATAATATGTCTGACATAGCACAGTAATAAATGTAGTGCAGAGGAGTACTGAGTTTCTAGAAAATTATGGTGGAATAGACCTTGGACTTTGAAGTGCTCAGCTAATAAGGTTACACTTTACAAGATAAATAATTACCATAGAACAATCAATAAATAAATCAGGAGCTAAGTGATAATTACTGAAGAGCTAATTAATAGCTGATAGCACTTTCTACAAACCAAGAACAGACTGTTAGAAACGTGTTAATGACAAGTGTTACTAGAGTTCTGTGAATCTGCATCTGCTCTTTAAAGCTGCATTATATAACTTAAGGTAGCACGAGCTCCAAACCAACCCACTCTGCTCCGCCCCTGCTCCGTAGACCCTACTACGATCTGCTACGCTCCACCACGCTCTGCCCAGCTCTGCAGATATTTGCTATTATGAAATTATGAGAATGCAACAAAACTTACTGATCAAGTAGAAATAGTTGAAAATCTCTGATTGGTTAGAGAGGGCTGTCCTGTTCAAAAACTTTTAGAAGCTGATATCCCTGTCCCGCTGCCAGCGCTGTTCAATGAGTCTGGGTCACAGGAGGCTTTGACAGCACCTCTCCACATTAAGATACATTTTGAAACCTACAGTATTTATACAACAGAAATATATGAAAAAGTTACATACTGTAGCTTTAATGGACTCTTCCTGATTTATGGCACACAACTAATAACTTATTATGAACATATTATTTTATATCCCATCATGTGCAGAAAAGCATCATACTAAATAGTTGCTAGGGATGCATCTTTACTTTATGATTATTTTACCATTCTGCCATTAATTTTTAAATGGCACAAGACTGAAATAGATGATTTTTCAGCTATTTCCTGATTTGTTTTGTTACTTGTTCCTTGTTAACCACTCAGGACTTTGTGTACCATTTTGTAAAGTGGTCTCAGTAGTAGTGCACGTTTCATATGTGACAGGCAGTGGTGCAGACAGTAGACAACTTACTGCGTCCTGAGGCTCTGGAGTCATGGCAGGACATGAACAGCACAGAGCAGGCCCACACTGCCACCATGCTACTGGACATCCTGGAGAAAGGAGCTTTCCTCCTGGCCAACAATATGTATGGGAACCGCTTTTCTGATCGGGCGCTCAGCATTGGTAAGAAAATGACATTAACAGTAGTACTTGGGGTGGACACATGGACAAACCACTGTTTGGGGAACTGCACCTCTCCTTTTTATGATTTGTTTTCACCATCAGATCTCGAGGTACACGTTTTAAACACAGAGATGGATGTGCAGGACTTGTCCTTCCCACAGAACTATGCCAGCGACAGCACCATCCAACTTTCAGCCTCCACAATAAAGCAATACAGCCGAAATGGTCAGCAACTCTTACCCCTCCCCCTTCTCACCCCTATGACTGAAAAACTTCACTGTCTTGTGCAGCCCTCTTGCTTATGTATCCATTTGCATTTTCTGCAAGCTTAAAACAATCTGCATGCAGTTGACTAAGTTATTGGTTCATAATAATAGGCTAATCAGATTAAAAAAAGCGCTGAGACAATTTCTTTTCTTGATGGTTTCTTAACAGCAGTCTTAATAGAATAGCTGGGGAGGCGTGTAGATTACTATCGGCCCCAGTTTGACAGAGCAATCTCAACACTCCCTCTCTTCTCTCTCCTCCATTCTATTCCCTTGCTCCGTCTCTCCGCCATCTTATCCCCCTCTCTCATCTCTCTTGTTTCTACCCCGCAACCCCCCTCCTACTCCATCATTCCCCTCCTCCCGCCATGGCCTCTCATCCCCTACACTTTCCTGTTTTCTGTCTCCGCTCGGCTCTGCAGAGGGACTGAGATTAAAATGATTGAAACAAACGCACATGAAATATTCATATGGAATAATAAGAGATCTGTGAATGCTTGAGGGATGAATGTTCCATTGCCCTCCACATTAAATCTCGCTCTCTTCCACCAGTCAAAATGAAACGGTCCTTACCATCATTCTAACCTTCACTAACTCCCTCTCTCAGTCTCCCTCTCTCTCTCCCCGTCACTCCCCACTCTCAATCTCTGTCACCCTTGCTGCCATTACCATATTATGACCCCATTTCTGTATTTGCTCTTTTTTCCCCTCAGTCCTTTATCAATCTGTCTGTCTCCCTTTTAATATTACTCTGCCGTTTTTCGCTTCCTTTTATTTTTGCGCTTGTTCTTGCTGTTTCTTTTTTATTACTTTTTTCATCCTTCTGTGTTTCTCTCCCTCTGTGTGCAGGACAAGTCAAAGTGGTGTTCATTCTCTATAAAAATTTGGGATCTTTTCTGTCCACTGAGAATGCCACAGTGAAAATGGAATTGGAGGGTCCAAGCCACGATAAGAAGCGCCTGGTGGTCAACTCCCATGTAATCGCTGCCTCCATTAACAAGGAGTCAAGCAGAGTGTTTCTCACTGAGCCAGTGGTCTTTACACTCAAACACCTGCAGGTGGTCTAATTCAGTCCTTATCATGCTTAATTTATTTTCTGACACAGAAACTCCCACTGACATTTTCCATCAGCCCTCTCTTTGTTTTTCTTTTTCTGCAGTTGGAGAATTATTACACTCCAAATTGCTCCTTCTGGAACTACTCTGAGCGCTCCATGACAGGCCAGTGGTCATCACAGGGCTGCAGGCTGCTGGACACCAACAGCACACACACCACCTGCTCCTGCAGCCACCTCACCAACTTTGCGGTGATCATGGCTCTCCGTGAGCCCGATGTAAGTAAACAACGACATGGAAGATGCGCGTTAAAATGGAACCTGGGTAATTTATGCAGACATTAATTCGAGCAAGTATTAGCGTTCACTCACTCTCAGTCACACTCCTGCACACACACACATTAATGTAGCCTCTCAAGGCTGACAGGCTTTTTGTTTTGAATTTTCTCTTTTCTTTCTTTCACGTCGACATTCGGGGAGGCACATGCTTACAAATTCATGTCCTGCTACTTCTAGCTGACATTCACATGAATTTGAATGTCATGTAGTTTTTTATTCAGGATGTCTTGTCTCGTGTCTATACACTTTAGCTCCTTGCATATATTTACAAATATTAAATAAAGCAATTTTGCTCTCTCTCTCTTACCTCCCCTCTTCTATCTATTCCCCTATTGTTTCTTCTCTGTCTTTGTACTCCTCACTTCACATCCTGCTGTCTTTCATTTTTGTCATTTTCCCTCCCTGTATGCCTGATGCTGCTGTGTTTCTATGTCCCTCTTTTTCCCTATTCCCTTTCACTCCCCCCCCCCATTTACCTGACTCTACCTGGACCTCAGTATCAGGGGCGTATGCATGAACTGATACTATTTGTAATCACCTGGGTGGGGATTGTCATCTCCCTCGTGTGTCTAGCCATCTGCATCTCCACTTTCTGCTTCCTGCGGGGCCTACAGACGGACCGAAACACCATCCACAAGAACCTCTGCATCAACCTTTTTATTGCAGAGCTCCTCTTCCTCATCGGCATTGACAAGACAGAATACCATGTGAGTCTGTATACACATTTGTGTGATAACCTCCAAGGATGTTAAGTTTTCACTGCCCTTAACTTGTTCCCATTGACATAGACTAGGGTTTTGTTTGTTTTGCTTTGAAAATAAATACTCACTTTTACAGCTTTTTTTAAACAACACAGCAGTACAGTACTTCTCCTCCTGTAAAACCAGAGGGAGTGCATTATTATGTTACTCTATAAAACATTTATTGCAATGAGTAATGAATTCCAAGTCGATAATATGCACAGAGCCAGTCATCCAGGGGGCAGCTCTCTATTGTTTCTTTTTGAATGTCCAAAATTACACCCGATAGTTACTCTGTTCTGTTCTTTTCACTCAGTTACTGTTTATGCCTTGATCTAAACAGTTTTTCTTCATCATTTAATATTTTCATTCCTCCTCTTCTTATCTTATCTCTTCTGTCTCCCTGGCTGCTACCTTCAGATTGCCTGTCCCATCTTTGCTGGCCTTCTGCATTTCTTCTTCTTGGCTGCCTTCTCCTGGATGTGTCTGGAGGGTGTGCAACTCTATCTCATGCTGGTGGAGGTCTTTGAGAGCGAGTACTCCCGCAAAAAGTATTACTATGTGTGTGGCTACTGCTTCCCCGCACTGGTGGTGGCCATCTCGGCAGCCATAGACTACAGGAGCTATGGGACCAAGAAAGCGTACGTGTAGGTCTTTGAGAGCGAGTACTCCAGCAAAAAGTATTACTATCTGTGTGGCTACTGCTTCCCCGCACTGGTGGTGGGCATCTCGGCAGCCATAGACTACAGGAGCTATGGGACCAAGAAAGCGTACGTGTGAAGACAGGCCTTTTGCACCTGCAGATTGAGAAGTAGGATTATGCTATTCCCCCAGCTGGAAATGTAATATGCAGTGCTGTGTGAATGGCTCTTGCACCTCCCCATGGACTGGCTTTTCTGAACACACTTGGCCAAAGCCTGATGATTAGCCTTCATAAGATAATCCGCTGAGACAGGGAAATAGTGTGTCATGCCCGCCTGTGTGTGTGTGTTTATTCATGAGCTTAGTTGCATGTAACTCTCTCTTCTCCTCTGTGCCACTCCAGATGCTGGCTGCGAGTGGATAACTACTTCATCTGGAGCTTCATTGGACCCGTTTCATTTGTTATTATGGTATTAGCTTTATTGTCAGACAGTATTATTTTGCTCTCTATTTTAATATCACATAGTCAACCAAAAAGTATTTCACTACACTTACTTTATGAGGTTATTGACAGTGCAAAGTTTATATGTTTGGAGCGGACTGAGAAGTTCATTGCACGTGTGTGTGATTCTTCCTCTCTTCTGCCCTTAGCTCAACCTCATTTTCCTCATGGTCACTTTACACAAGATGATTCGCAACTCTTCAGCACTCAAACCTGACTCCAGTCGCCTGGATAACATTAAGTGTGTTCAAATTATTAAATGAGAGTCATACTCCTTGAAATAAGTGCTTTTTATTTCAAGAAAAGTAAACAAAATGCAACCTCAAATGAATTCCAAACTGATTTGGTTTCTCAGTGGATCAAGTCTTAATTTGTTAACATTTTCTTGTCCACTTCCATCAGGTCATGGGCTCTGGGGGCCGTTGCTCTCCTGTTCCTTCTAGGGCTCACATGGGCCTTTGGCCTCCTCTTTATCAATGAGAACACGGTAATCATGGCCTACCTCTTCACCACCTTCAACGCCTTCCAGGGCATGTTCATCTTTATCTTCCACTGCGCTCTGCAGAAGAAGGTAACAGTAATACAGTAAATATTATGAATATGATTATGAGGAAGAATGAAATGTAATGGATGGATGTGTGTGTTTGATTGATAATTAGAGTGACAGCATTAAGCACATTTTGCCGTAGCCACATTGACTCTAGAAATTAAGTTATTGAGTTTACAAGTAACTGTAAAACCTTCCCGCTGTGGTGTCTCTTTTTTCTCTTACAGGTCCATAAGGAATACAGTAAGTGTCTGCGTCACTCCTACTGCTGCAGCCGTACCTCTACCACCAGCTCCCACGGCTCCCTGAAGAACTCGGGCCTGCGTGCCAACAACCGCTACTACAGTGGCAGCCAAGCACGCCACGCAGCGGCCCACAGACAGGTGCAGGCAGGGCAGACCCACACAGATAAAATAATGACATACACAAAGCAGCACAAACACGATGCAGGTGCACCTGCCTGCTCATCCTTACACATCAATCAGACCACTGTTGAGTTTTAAAATTGTGTTTTTCTTAGAACAAATGAAAAGTAGGTCTGCCTGTGCAAGGTAATTTTACTTGTATTCAGAGGAAATCACCTTGTTTCAGTGGAATGAACTGAAAAATCAATTTTCTCGAAACAAAAGACTCCCGTGATCTGGCTTTTTTAAAAACACTGTCAAAACAAAATAAATAGTTTTGGAAACTGGAAATTTTCCTCACCCTGCTGTTTTATTTTTTCTCTTGTTTAAAAGGTTTGTTATGTAAGTGTCTCTGTGGGGGTTTAATTACTGATCAATACCAATGACTCACTTTACAAAGCACTTGATTTTACTAACATACTTACTTAACTTGCTTTTCAGCCCACAGCCGTGATATTTTCATTTGCCAGTGACAAACAGATGTAACACCAATGTTGCAATGTGTTTTTTTTTTCTCGGTGACAGAGCAGTATTAAAGGTATATTACATCATGGAAATTGCTGTGTTCATTAGATTGTTACAAATCTCACCTCAGTAACCTCTGAAAAATATAGATTTCCATATCCATTACTGGAGCTTATCATAGTATATAAGACATTAATAAATATGTCCTTTGACGTCCATGTGCCGTATATACAGAAGACACAGGGACCAAATAAGCCAAGAAAATACTGAATATGCTGGTATATGTGCAATGGCACAGACACATACGCACACATTGACGGTCACAGTAGTTCTCACGATCAAGAAACAAGCTTTCCCACAATGTAATTAGACACTTTCAAATAATAACTCTATCAGCTACTGCAATCATGCCTTACATCTCAAGTTTGATAGCACCCCTCATGATAACATGACATACTGTAGCTCTTTACTCGATGCCTTACTCTCTTTGTCTGGCGTGTTTGTCTATTCTTGTTTGCAGATTACAGCAAGCCCCTCGGTTTGATTACAGCAGCCCCACTGAGTTATAAGTCTACCCACCGCGTTTCTATATTTAACTTGTTGTCTGTTAGCTGCCACTCACTGCGCTCTGCTCCTTCTTCCAGAGTCGGATTCGCAGGATGTGGAATGACACAGTTCGGAAGCAGACAGAATCTTCTTTCATGGCGGGAGATATCAACAGCACCCCGACACTCAACCGTGGTGAGGCCTCCTTCCATCATTGCCCTGCTTCCCCTTCATTAAGTTGTGCATGCTTAATTAATTAATGCATACAGACACAGTGTAAATGATAACATACTCATTTAAACTTATAACTGAACAAAACAGTAAAGCATATCCTGCTTTGACTAGTCAGAGTCCAGGCACAGCCTTGTTATTCAGTGCTAAATGTGTTTATATGACAGTGTACAGGCTGGTGAAATATACTGTATGTTCACATGCCAGGTGTATTTAAGTTAACTAATGATTAAAATTGCTTTGCAGCTAGTGGGCCAGGCAGAAAATCACTGTTTGCAACAGCAATAGCATCAGTTGAATAACATAATCTATATGTGCCAACTCAGTGAACTCTCATCACTGTACTTAATCAGGCTTAAGTGTATTTCAAAATTTTGAGTGTTTAAAATCAATATTACTAGGCGGTACTGGAGTGAAGTCATTCGACCGCATCTACGATCACATCAATAATTCTTTCTGACTGTGCATCACCATCAGAAATGATCTGTAGTTATTTGCATTGAAAAGTTTGGCACTGAAGACTAATCTGTATTTGCCTTACTTGTTCATTTTATTTTGTAATTTCCATTTTTTAAATTTAAAAAACATAATTTCAGCAATGTTACCACACCTTTTGTTGTTATTTTTCCTACCTGCTTTGTAAAGGAGTATATTTTCCACATAGATTATTAGAAATTTAATGTATCAGGCCATATGTCACAGAATTACATGTGTTGTAACCACTAATTTAGCAAAATATTGTATTATTATTTGAACGTGGCGCTCTCAGGCGTTGATAGTTGCTAGGGGTCCTCCCTGAATGCAGTGATACAGCAGCCACCTCTGAACTCCCACACAGTGCGTGAATAGGGTACTAGCAAATATTTAAGTGAAAACGTGTGTGTGTGATGTCATTGTCTTAGCCTCAGCAACCAATAGTGTCATCGTCACAGCCATCAGTGACACTGAGATGATCAAGGTTGGCTCAGGTTCTGGAGTTGGTGGGGGGGGTTGATGATGACACAGAGACGGTTGCTAAATCAGCCGTCACTCTCTATGCTAATTTCATCCATTTTGTTTTTAATGAACTGATTAGCGTGTGAGCGAACAGGGGGTAATTATTCTAATTGAGGAGAGTGACAGGAGCAAGGCAGGGGGTGAGGAAGAGGGGACGGATGAGGGGTGTGTGTGGCTGCGTGTGTGTGTATGTAGTTGGGCGGGCGGACAGGTTGGTTTCCAGAGCTTCTTGTCACGATAGAGCAATCAACAGGCCTAGAGGAGACACAATGTGGATTATTCCATGTTGTGCTGTCAAACACAAACAACTGTGCTGTGAAGCCTTTATTTTCTGTGCTTCTGAGAAAAGTTTGTCAGTTGGCGGAGGCGAGCACTCGAGGGAGGAAGGGAGGGAGGGAGAGGAAAAGAGAAATATAGAAAGAGGCCCTATCATAGAGGAGTAATTAAAGAGGCCGAATCTGGAGGAGAGGTGCTGTGTCGTTATCACTGGCATCGCGGATCTCTTTGATTACTCCACTTCACTTTTTTATGAACCACAATCTCTTCCTGACAATAGTAATGTGTCCAGAAGACAAAGTGTGCAGCACACACATACGCACACAGAAGCCTCCCTTGATTCCCATTGCCCCAATTTTTCTCCCGGCTCCTTTAATTTTCAACAGGATATTCCTGTGAGATAGACACAGAGCACTAATCCCAACTAATTTGGTGGTGTTTGAAAAAAAAAAAAAACTGGCATGAGGAACTGAGGAAATGTGGTTGAGTCAAGACACAGCAGAGCAAGCCAGAGAACAGAGGGAGGCGCTTGGCATGCCAGAAGGACGGCCAGGGAAAGTGTAAGGGGATGGGGAAATGACAAATAAATGGTTGTGTGTGAGTCTATATTTTACTTTTTAGAATTCCCTGCTCCCTTGCTGTGTGATGAGCGGTAGGCCTGAGACCTGAAGGTTGCACTTTGCCTACCCTCCGTCATGCTGTCCTATTTTTAATTTCATGCCATTTCTGTTCGAGTTGCCTCAGGCTGGAGTCATACATAGGCATTATACAACATTCACAGTGTGCCATTTCTTTGAATTATATTTGTCTTGTAGTGGCATTCACATTTCACTGTGAAATTAACTGTGTTTCAATGGCTGCACCCCTACACTACATAATGGCGTGCATTACTGTTCTCCCCCATCTGACTACATTGTCAGGAGCCAAAGGGAAGAAACGAATGGCAATGCACCGAACAATACCTTTCCCCTGCAATTGTATTTTTACTCAAAGGTTACAATCAGCAGGCATAAACACTGACGAGAACACTGAAATGCATTACTCCACAAAGCATAAGCATAATAAAAATAACCCCATCTGAATAAACAGTAAATATTTGTATGATTCCAGATGTTATTGCTGTGTTGGAAATGTGAATTTCAGAATGTTACACCTATTGTGTGCAGTGTTTCTGCTTGTGTTTGTTTTGAGGCAAAGATAAGAACCTGTTTATGATTATGTTGGTTTTTATGTTTTTTATTTATTATTTGTTTATGTCTGTGTCTTGCAGCCACCATGGGCAATCACCTATTGACAAACCCAGTGTTACAGACTCGCACTGGTACCTCACCTTACAACACTTTGCTGGCTGAGAGTTTCACACCGCCCTCACCTGGTGTCTTCAACTCTACTGGTTAGCCCCTCATACATGCTCCAGTCTGCGTGGACAGTGCTGTCAGGACGTGTGTGTATATACTGTATGCATTCAGCTTGTCTGTTACTCTGTCAGTAGTTTGACACAGTACACACACACGCACTGCTGTATTCGAGTGCTTTCACTTGTGTGTCTGTGCGAGCCTGTTTTTGTTGTGTTGGTTTTTTTTTCAGACTATGTAGCTGTCAGATGGATTCACTAGACTGAGCAGAACAGAGCCAAACAGTACCTACAGCCTAACCAGCCATCTGGTCAGATCTCAAATTGTCATGAGAACTGCCACAAATTGATTAGAAGTTTAGCTACAGCTGTGACTGCCAGAAATCTTGAGGACAGTTTTTCTGTTCTCAAGCAGAAAAAAGTAGTTGACTTAAATCTTGACGGCCGTAGAAAGGGATCAGACAGCTCAGTGGCCAGGGAGAGTCCCTCTAGATGTGGGTCGGTCAGGTGTCTGTGTTTGCATCTGTCTCCGAATGGGACTCTTTAAACAGCCTCATAGCTGTTTGAACGCATCGCTGCATTCCCACTCCACTCTTTGGATGCCTGTAACTGCTGAACTGCTAAAGAAATGTCCTGGTAATTGCTCTACTACAGTACCAGTATTTACTTGGTAAGGGAGTACTCTGACCGTGTATGGCTGCTCACTGGATGTGTGTGCACCCGCAAAGTATCGGCTCTAGTGTCTGAGGAGTGAAATTTAAGGCCGTGTTTCCGTTAAATATTTTAAAGCCTCTCCTCACAATACATCAGGTCTGATGGCCACAGGCCTGGCAGCCAAGACATTTTT
Source organism: Monopterus albus (assembly GCF_001952655.1). NCBI lineage: Eukaryota > Metazoa > Chordata > Actinopteri > Synbranchiformes > Synbranchidae > Monopterus > Monopterus albus. The sequence continues at coordinate 1,509,111 of NW_018127985.1, read as the reverse complement.
AGAAGAGAGTGGGAGAGGAAGCAGGGAAAGCACTTTATTAGAATGTCTAATTACCCATACCACCACTGAAGAAGAACATTGATTAACGTCTTACTACACATTAAATTTTAAAAATGAACATACTTCTCACTTTTTGGGTGACTGCAACTTGTGCTTTGCTGTGTGATGGTGATGTGGAGGGGAGCACAGCATCTTTGATGTGTTAAAGGGAGGTTGTAAAATAAACATTACTGCTATTGTACAAGGTTTTGTATGAATTATGTATGTACCCAGGTATTGCTGACACTAGTATATAAATATCAAGAGCATTTTCTGTGGTTTAGATATAGATGTTGGAGGTATATGGTGTCAAAAAACAGGACTAAGTATGCATAAATCATATTTAATGTGATCGTGCAGGAGTTTGTTTGTTTGGTAAGATTGGAGAGGTTGAATGTGAGAGAGAGACAGAAAGATGAGAAAAAGGGCAGATATTTTTTATTCTGTTAATGATTCCCTTCTGAAATGACTTAAAAATGAATACATCAAGTTAATATTGCATCATTAAAGAACACTTACTGACTAGCGGATTTCATTTTATTCACTCCACATGACTTTTTCTGGGGTGCCCAGGAACCTTCCGTGACCCAAGTAAGTGCCATTCACCTCAGCTCACATCACTCTAAAATACTATAGCTTACATTTTACTAACTGATATGTTTCTCTTCTCTTACTGTCATTTAAAACTGATGTTTAATAATGCCAGAACCATCTGTCTTCTGTCTCTGTTCTGTTTGTGTTTGGCTCCAGAGAGCACATTATCTAGGGCCCGTGACCCCTGTGGGATGGAAACCCTGCCCTTAAATGGTAACTTTAACAACAGCTACTCCCTGCGCAGTGGCCCTGGGGGTGGAGGCGGGGGCAGCTGTGACTTCCTAGGTGGAGGGGGCGGAGACAGTCCCTCACCCCTCCTAAATCCCCGTGGCTCAGAGGCCCTGGGAGGAGAAGGCATTCGACGAAACCTCTCTGATGCCGCAGCCTTTGAGAAAATGATCATCTCTGAGCTTGTGCACAACAACTTGAGAGGTGGTGTTGGTGGAGGTGGAGGTGACTTGGGGGACAGGGTGTGTGGCAGTCTTGCCAGGGGACGTCCTCACGGTGGGGTTGGTCCGGGGACAGGGGGGGCTGGGCCAGAGCCCTCTATGAGCATAGATGAAGACGAGGACTTTCTGACAGAGGGGCGGCAGCGCACCCCACACGATGTGGAGCTGCTTTATAAAGCTCTGGAGGAGCCCCTGCTTTTACAACGTGCCCAGTCAGTCCTCTACCAGAGTGATCCAGAGGAGTCAGAGAGCTACACGGCTGACCTCACCGAAAGCCTGGGCCACAGCGGCCACAGTGGCCAGAGTGCTGGCGGACAGGGAGGCAGCAGAGCGCCAGACTCCCCTGCTCGTGACTCCCTATACACCAGCGTCACCAACCTGCGAGACTCACCCTACCCTGACAGCAGTCCTGAGCCCCTGGAGGTGGTGCCTCGCTCAGCTCAGCCCCCTGAGGAGCTGTACTACAGCTCTGGGAGGCCTGCCCTGGGCTCTCGCGGGGCTCCCATGCAGACCTTCTACCAGGCCTCACCCCGGAGACCAAGTGGGGAGGGACATCAGGCTCAGGAGCCTTCCCACATTGAGGGAGACGGGCAAATGCAGCTGGTCACCAGCCTGTGACTTGGGCCTGAGAGAGGAAGTTGGGGACTAATATGAGCCACCTCCTAGCCTGCCTCAGTCTCACGTCTCTCCACTTTTTGCTTGTTTGGTTGCCTTCTTTCTTTTGACTCTTATTTGTCTAAGAAATGAGCAAACAGAATGACCTTCAGGGGGAGACATGGCAGACCCTGCAGAGCCAGCCTTTATGGTCAAGCCTCACCTGTCTTATGGAGATAAATGATGGGTGTTTTTCTGCAGAACATTCATCTGTTCTCTCCAGCCCCAGTCATCCACAACTCCTTTGGCACCCTAAGGCCAAGTCCAATACTCTGAATGTACCGGTCCACCCCCTTTACCTTCTGATATTTCAAAACTTTAAAACTTTGTTAAAGTTTTTATGTAATTTCACTTCAGATCTGCCTCCAGAGATGGGAATATCATTTTGTATTTTATCTTGTTTTCTTTTCTTACTATCCATAGTTCTTTTTCAAGTCTTCATTTGATAGGGATAGTTAGCTGTGGAGACAGGGAACGTAGTATGCTATTATAACCTAAAAAACGTCTCACAGAAAGCTCTTCATTGTTGCCAAAAATATCTTTTATTGAGCCAGAACAGAAACTAGAACATTCACAAGGCAAACACACACTTTTTGTTCCAAGCAGGCAGTGGGAGTTGATTCATTGTAGTTGCCTTCATTATCTCTCGCTATGAATCGACAGCTCTGCACAGAAGTGGAGTAGTGGCAGAGATGAGACTGAGGAGGCACTGCACCACCTGTCCAGAAAAGACTGGTCCATCCTGTCCACCATTCTCTCTGGTTGTTTCCTTTAGGCATTTTACACATTAAAGGACCTTGCTGTTGTTTTGAAGAGAGTATTCATTTGTTGACTTTGGGTCTGCATTCTTTAGGGGGGCTGCGAGATTGGACAGTTCCCCCCCCCCCTGCCCCCCCTTTTTTTCCCCCCCCCCCTGCCGCCTCTGTACTTTGTTGTTAGAGCCTAGCCAGTTGAAGTGGACTTGTTTCCTGTATGTGACTGTGACAAGCAAGACTGTAAACGTCGCAAACGCACTGGTTGACCAATTGGTATAAATGTGTACATAGGAACCACACATGAATCTACTTTATTCCTACTATGTAAATAGAATCACCAGATGATCAAAAGCAACAAAAAGTAAGAAATACTATGAAAACTGACTTCTTGTACTGCAACAAACAGCCAAAAGAAAAAAATAATAAAATGTTTTGGAGTTTGTGACCTGAATGATACACTCTATCTCTCTCCCCCATTGCTTGTTCTCTTGCTCTCTCGCCCCAGCACTGTGTCATTCAGTGAAATTCCTTAGTGATCCGATGGAGAGAGAGAAAGACAGATTATAATTTGTAGTACATTTTTATTTATACAAATTAAAAGAAGAAAAAAAATCCTGGCCCAGTTTTTATGTAATATAATTAATTATATGTCATTAATGCTTGACCTTTGATATTCCCAGGTTGGAATTGCCAAAGTCAGCGGGGGAGGGGTGGGGGGAAGGAAGTGTGGGGCAAGTGAGATAGATGTCGTCAAATGTTGTACTGTGCCTCACAGGCACAACAAAGCATTGTGGGTGAGCGACAGCATCCATGAAGTGATTTGGTTTGTTTTTGTACTATTTGGTAGATATAACCAGATTACATACTTTTACAGACTTTTTTTTTTTAGCATGTATGATAATGGCATTTGTTTTGCTATCAGAGAATATTGCATTTTGCTGTTTCTTAAAGATAGTTTCAGCATTACTCAAGAGCCTAATGTGACAATTCATTAATTTCCAGGGTGCATGCATTTGTGTGCATGTAAGTATGACTGTGTCCAATGTATGAGAGTGTGCGCATTCTGTGCACCACACTTGTGTATGTTCACACATTTGAAAGGCTATTTTTGTGACATGACTTGAATGCAAATCAAACCACCTCGAATGGAAGTTGCTCTTCTTGTGGTGTTCAGGTACGAGGAGTACAAAAGAAATTGTGAGACTTGAGATAATCATATACCATGAAAATGACAAGCAGGGTTGACCGGTCACGAGGAACATGTTTCCTGTATTCCACCTTATGCTGCAGATACATTTGAGAAATTAGCTGTCAAGAGAGCCACTCATGGGGACTCCTCTCATTCGGCTGAAATCTGTCTGACATTTAAAAACAACACTGAGAGTTTGCTGTCTTCTGTGTTTTATTTACAGGTATTTGTTATGATTTATTTATCTGTTTTTACGTGTGTTTTTAGAATATTTTTTCAAATTGATTTATTCATGGCTTTATATCTCCCTTATACCTGCACCAAATGAAAGAGAGTGGTGCGTATACGGAAGCAGGAAACATGCATCGACTGTAATGTGACGTTTGGTTAGGTCCGACTGTCCCACCTCAGCTGTGGCTCCTGGGGCTGAAAGAGAGACAGGGTTAAAGACAAATAATTGAGAGGGATTACAAGGATTTGCCACCATTTATTCTTTTTATTCAAATCACTTGTGTAAGTACTGTAACATTGTATGGGCTGCAGAGCACTATGAGGCTCAAAGAAAAGGCCCTAGTATCATCACTTGAGCCATAGGGGGGAACACTACCCCTCCCTGATACTAATGGTGGGTTTGGCAGTATATGACTTGGATTTTCGGATGACCCCATGATCTGTCTGTGTTTACAAATATAAAAAACAATATGCACATGTTTTCTGCTCTGCTGCAGTGCTGGACAATGTGAAGCACAGATCTTATGGCACGCTGGAGGAGCACTGTACCGAGGCAGCGCTGACTGGTCAACTGAGGACAAGTGAATGTATTTTAACAAGCAGGA